>NC_074681.1:27391740-27689240 GCF_029448725.1 Salvelinus fontinalis | reverse complement strand
GCCCGCCCGGCCAATGGCCTCGCTCCCCCTTTCCTCACTTTCCTCTCATTGATTTTTGGGAAATGGTGCCTGCTTCGGTGTAAAGGATGACATTTAGTCGGGAAAGCTATTTCTTAAGGATTTCTCATGCACAAAAAGGTTTAATGTGACAATTTTCTCTGAATGGTAGAAGAATTCTAAAACCCTGTGTGGAGCGTTCAGATGGAATGTCTAATGAGTAGCTACTGTATATCCTCTGGACTTTGAGTGTTGTTTATCGATGGCATACAATAGTAGCAACAAGCTAAGGGAGAGAGAGAGCCAAGCATGGTGCTAGTAACAGTGGGACTGCGGAGTGTACTGAAGAAAGGCCAAGACAGTAGCTAGCTACAGTACGTGAGTCTCTACAAGTCCTGTATGTTGTTTTCTCTCCAGTTTGCTCTCGCCCTATGCTAGAATATCAACTTGTTGGAGAGTGTAAAACACAGAAGTATTCCAAAGAGGTCTCCATGGCACAATCCACCACCACTACTGTGTGACTAACAATAATGATGAACTCAAGCCGTGGTTAGTATGCTCGTTAGCTAGACAGACAAACAAGCCTGGATACCTCCTCTGTCCTCTCCCTTGACGAGGGGATGGTGCCTGGATACCTTACACTGCCGAGCGAGACGAGGGACAAGGACAGGCGAGAGGAGAGGAGAGAGGGGCCACTTATCTGTCAGCTCTCTACCTGCTTCCCTGCCTGCCTGTCTGCCTGCTTCCCTGTCTCCATCCCTCCCTGCATCCATCCCTCCCTGCCTCCATCCCTCCCTTCCTCACTACCTCCCTGCCTTCCATCCTCCATCCCTCCATGCCTCCCTCCCTGCTAGCCTGCCTCCCTCCCTGCTTGCCCTTCTCCCTGCTGGGCGATTAGTGAAGGTTGAGGCAGGGCGATGCAGGCCCACGCTCCTCTCCTTGTTCTAATTGAAAGGGAAGAGAGTGCGGCTAGTTGTCAGGGCAAACAGGAATCAGTCAGTCAGTCAGTCAGTCAGTCAGTGCATTATTCCCCAGTGCTTGGCTGGCCTCCCCTACTCTTCTGTGTAATTTAAATGACTGTCAGGTCAGTGGCGAGAGCAGCACCTCTCCCGTTAAAAGAGATCCTGCCACCGTCGTCACCAGCCTGCCTGCCTGCCACTCTGTTGATTGCCCCCCCCCCCCCCCCAAAAGCTAGGCCAGGCACAGCTGTCACCCGCCGGTCACAATGCATTTACTTAGTGACAGAATTCTAATTAGTGGTTACAATGGTGTCACCAGATTGAGAGGGAGAGAGGGGAACAGGGGGAAAGAGGGAGTTTGGTGAGCAGGGTGGTGGGTGGGTGGTGAGGGAGAGGTGCGAAGTGACAGGGTGGGGTTAACTCCCCCTCCTGTAAGGAAATAGACTCACATTCGACCGGAACAACGTTCTCTTTGGGATACTATTTTGTCATAGTTTTGTTGCATTCAGTTTTACCATTCAGTACTTCAACCACTGAGCTTATCGTAACCATGGTCAAAGAGCTGACTCACAAAACTCATTTTGGGTTCCAGGTCCAATGGTTCTGTGGTTCTGTGAGTCATTCTCTACGCAGGGTGTTGAATTCCTTTTATAACAATTTTTTATCACAATGCAGCCTATAATTGGAGATACAATCTAAGTGCTCCTAAACTTGCACATCAGGACTTGACACTACAACACTTCATCCTGACATTTAGCCATCTAGGGATGCATCTTTTACGTCACTCACTCCTCTCCAGCCTGCCCAGCGTTTCTCTTTTGATAATCTTTGTTAAGTGTTGAGCTGGAGATCATGCAGTAGAGAATGAGAGCCACACACTTGTCTGCCCTTGAAACGGTAACCTGGGGCCCCAGAGGAGGGCCCTAATAACTGGAAGCCCCCAGTTAAAAGCCCCAGGGGTCCCCTCTCTGACACCCTCTGTCTCCACTATTTACCTCTCCATCCAAACTGACTGTTCCACTCCATCTCCAGCCCTCGGTACAGTGAAAAGCCCTGGCCAAGAGAGGCTTTTAAGCCACTTGAAGAGTTCATCCTGGCCCCATTACCATAGCTCAGGAGTGGGATGTCGATGGCATGTCGGCAGTACCTGGACGGTCCAAGCCCCTGGAGCAGGACTGGAGGGCCCTCCAGGAGGAGAGGAGGAGAGCCTAGCCAGGCGAGGAGAGACAAGGGCTCTATTGCCCTGATCCTCCTCTGGTCCATGTCTGCTCCCTCTCCTTCCATTCTTTCCTTCCGCCCCCACACTCGACTCAGCTCAGCCAGGCAGGGGGAAGGCCTGTCAAGGGTCTCCTCCAGGAGCAGTTAAAAAGGGTCAAGCATAGCAGTGGAGACAGCGTCGGCTGGCAGCAGCCGGGTCACAACACAATTGTAATTAAGTGGTGCTGGTATGTCGCTGCACCCCACAGACTGGGCCACGCGTCGGGAGCGTCGGGCCATGGAGCACTGAATGACTAATTCTGCCTGGCTGGATGGCTGGGTGGACCATTTTTGATCTTCTACTCACTTATGTCGAGAGATTGCCTTGTCTTGCCCCTTAGCTAAATGATCTGTTTGGCAATTGTTATTGTTGTTGGAAGTAGAGGCTTGATTCAATCAGTAGCCCAGATGTCACGTTCGTTAGAATGAATGTCGGACCAAGGCGCAGCGTGCTCTGAGTTCCACATCTTTATTTTAGTGAAACTTACAAAAACAAAAGGAAACAAACAACGAACCGTAACATAAGAGGTGATAAATGTACTAACTCAAAACAAGATCCCATAAAAACCCAGTGGGGAAATGGCTGCCTAAATATGATCCCCAATCAGAGACAATGATAAACAGCTGCCTCTGATTGGGAACCATACCAGGCCAACATAGACATACAATAACCTAGATAACCCACCCTAGTCACACCCGACCTAACCAACATAGAGAATAAAAGGCTCTCTATGGTCAGGGCATGACAGCAGAAGATCAGCGTTATAGCGTGATTTACATTTAAAGGCAATGTTTCTGCGTTTGCGGAGACTGCATTCATGGTAAACGCTGCATAGGCTACAGTATGTCGGCTCAATCGTAAATTACTTTTACATTTCAACCCTGCTACAATGCTGACCTTCTGCGCTACAGATTGAATCGAGTATCATTGATGGTTGGATCATCTTCACGATCATGATGGCAGAATGTTATCGCTTTTTCATTGTTGTAAAGCCGTTGGTGTACGTGTGACTTCAGATCTCACATTGTCAATTCACACTAGAGGTCGACCGATTAATCGGACTGGCCGATTAATTAGGGCCGATTTCAAGTTTTCATAATAATCAAAAATCGGTATTTTTGGACACCGATATTTTTAAAAATCTTTATTTAATCTTTATTTAACAAGGCAAGTCAGTTAAGAACACATTCTTATTTTCAATGACGGCCCAGGAACGGTGGGTTAACTGCCTCGTTCAGGGGCAGAACGACAGATTTTTACCTTGTCAATCTTGCAACCTTACAGTAAACTAGTCCAACGCTCAAACCACCTGATTACATTGCACTCCACGAGGAGCCTGCCTGTTACGAGAATGCAGTAAGCCAAGGTAAGTTGCTAGCTAGCATTAAACTTATCTTATAAAATTCAATCAATCAATCAATCATAAACACTAGTTAACTACACATGGTTGATGATATTACTAGTTTATCTAGCGTGTCCTGCGTTGTATATAATTGATGCGGTGCGTATCGTTGCTCCAATGTGTACCTAACCATAAACATCAATGCCTTTCTTAAAATCAATACACAGAAGTATATATTTTTAAGCCTGCATATTTAGCTAAAAGAAATCCAGGTTAGCAGGCAATATTAACCAGGTGAAATTGTGTCACTTCTCTTGCGTTCATTGCATGCAGAGTCAGTGTATATGCAACAGTTTGGGCCGCCTAATTTGCCAGAATTTTACGTAATTATGACATAACATTGAAGGTTGTGCAATGTAACAGGAATATTTAGACTTATGGATGCCACCCGTTAGATAAAATACGGAACGGTTCCGTATTTCACTGAAAGAATAAACGTCTTGTTTTCGAGATGATAGTTTCCGGATTCGACCATATAATGACCTAAGGCTCGTATTTCTGTGTGTTATTATGTTATAACTAAGTCTATGATTTGATAGAGCAGTCTGACTGAGCGGTGGTAGGCAGAAGCAGGCTGGTAAGCATTCATTCAAACAGCACTTTCGTGTGTTTTGCCAGCAGCTCTTCGTTGTGCTTCAAGCATTGCGCTGTTTATGACTTCAAGCCTATCAACTCCCAAGATTAGGCTGGTGTAACCGATGTGAAATGGCTAGCTAGTTAGCGGGGTGTGCGCTAATAGTGTTTCAAACGTCACTCGCTCTGAAACTTGGAGTGGTTGTTCCCCTTGCTCTGCATGGGTAACGCTGCTTCGAGGGTGGCTGTTGTCGATGTGTTCCTGGTTCGAGTCCAGGTAGGATCGAGGAGATGGACGGAAGCTATACTGTTACACTGGCAATACTAAAGTGCCTATAAGAACATCCAATAGTCAAAGGTTAATGAAATACAAATGGTTTAGAGAGAAATAGTCCTATAATTCCTATAATAACTACGACCTAAAACTTCTTACCTGGGAATATTGAAGACTCATGGTAAAAGGAACCACCTGCTTTCATATGTTCTCATGTTCTGAGCAAGGAACTTAAATGACTTAAATAGATTTCTTACATGGCACATGTAATTGCACTTTTCATTTCTTTGTTTCTTTGTAACACTTTGTTTTTGCATTATTTAAACCAAATTGAACATGTTTCATTATTTATCTGAGGCTAAATTGATTTTATTGATGTATTATATTAAGTTAAAATAAGTGTTCATTCAGTATTGTTGTAATTGTCATTATTACAAATACATTTTAAAAAATCGTCCGATTAATCGGTATCGGCTTTTTTTGGTCCTCCAAAAATTGGTATCGGTATCGGCGTTGAATAATCGTAATCGGTCGATCTCTAATTCACACTTAACAGCTTATGATGCCATTTTCATTTGGAGTCTATAGTGTACTGTACATTTGCTGTAATCTTCATCTGACTGCAGACAGTTTCACATTGTTGAAAGATATTGTGTCAACAGGATATAGACATGATGAGAGATTCAGACACCATATTTCTCCACCAATGGGACCAGATCATTAAAACTTCCTTCAGAGTCATGTTCTAAGATCAGTCTTTGGCCATGCTTCGACATCGATAGTGCAAGCCCAACCCCTGTGGTAGTTTCTCTCTCTCCCCCCTCTGCATGTCTGAAATCAAACGTGGGGCCGACATAATGACAGGGAAATCAAGAGGTGAGATCAACACGGGTTGAATTAACACTCACACGAGTGGACCCTGCCTCCATGACCCTGTCTGATCTCTGGGGAGAGCGCTGGCCACATTATGTTAATCACTCTGCCTAGAGACACAGGCAGCCAGACCCATGGAGTAATGGTGTGTGTGTGTGTTGTGTGCATGTGGGTTTGTGTGTGTGCATGACGCTCGCGTGTGTGTGTGTGTGAAAGACATAGAAAGTGGAGGAAGCAGCGACGGTGGGGGGATATCTGAAAGGCAAGCCCAGATAAGGTGACGTTCCTGAGATTAATTTGTGCTTGGGCATAAGGATTAAGAGGACAGAGGCTGGAGAAGAGATAGAAGACAATTGAACCCCATCTAAAGGTTTTTCTTCCTTCGCCCTCGCTCTCTTTTAATTTGTACATGTGACATGTCCTCTGCACCACCCCTTTCTTTCTCCTCAACAGACTCAAGTCATTAGCAAAGGGGTGGTCAGTTCAAGGTTAGCTAGAAAGTCACACAACCAGGAGAAGATAAAGGCTTGGCAATAACACAATGATGGAAAAGGCAAATTAAAATCCCAGTTAAGTTGGATCTGGGAGGGAGATGACTCTGATGGGCTCGCTAATGAGACGAATATGCCGGATCGTTTTCCACAGCCAGTCTTTTTCTGATCTGTCTCTCTGATGAACATGTATCACGCCAGACTAAAACCCAGAGATGAAAGCCTAAGTAAATATTTAAACATTTAGAGGCTAAAGAAGAGGTCATGTCGCCAAATGAGGATTAGTCCGATATGTCTTGGTTTGAACTGAAATTCTGCACATACAGGTAAAGCTCATATGATGTCGCTGACAACTTTTCTTTGTGATATTGACAAGTTGTTGATGTAAATGTTAATGAATTAGCATAAATCATTTGACATTGTCCTACTGGTTATGGTAATGATCATTCATTCATGTGCTCCCAATCCATACATATATACTTCATCATTCACTCATCTTCTAAGACGCCTCGTACTAAGACAGACCAGGAGAGTGAAAGTATGTATATTTACATACAGAAAAGCATTGGGATAGGTGTGTTGATAAGCAGTATCTGTCTATTTCTGATATCATTCACAGTATTAACCTATGAGACAACAAGCACATCTTCACTGATCTTGATCCAAACAGATGATCAAACAGTTAACTGGTGTACTATAACATCCGCCAGGGGAGTAGGACCACAGCCACCCCAGTGTTGGTACTGTACAGTCTGGCCAAGTGGCCATGCCCGTCCCCTTCCCCTCTGTGCCAGTGCTGGTGCCCTGGGTACAGCTGCAGAGAGTTAGAGTGGTCCATCCAGCACCTGGAGAGTGCCCTGCTCTGGGTTGACACCCAGCCCTCACCAGCCCTCCACCACTCTGAGAGAGTGAGCCCATTTAGGGCAATTTACCCTGAGTGTGCTACTGGGTACTGGAAGTCAGTGGGGCTGAGAGAGAGCGAGAGAGTAAGAGAGGGAGAGAGAGGGCGAGAGAGAGAGAGGGCGAGAGAGAGAGAGGGCGAGGGAGAGAGAGGGCGAGAGAGAGAGAGGGCGAGAGAGAGAGAGGGCGAGAGAGAGAGAGAGAGAGAGGGCGAGAGTGAGAGCGTGCGAGAGAGAGAGAGGGCAAAAGAGAGGGAGGGAGAGAGAGGGTGAGAGAGAGAGAGAGAGAGAGAGAGAGAGAGAGAGAGAGAGAGAGAGAGAGAGAGAGAGAGAGAGAGAGAGAGAGAGAGAGAGAGAGAGAGAGAGAGAGAGAGAGAGAGAGAGTGGGGGTGGAGGAAAGAGAGTGGGGTGGGAGAGAGAGAGAGAGAGAGAGAGAGAGAGGGAGAGAGAGAGAGAGAGAGAGAGAGAGAGAGAGAGAGAGAGAGAGAGAGGACGAGAGAGAGGGAGAGGGAGAAGAAGAGCTACTTCAGCAAGAAGAAAAATGCTGCCTGGTTAAAGTAGGCCAGCTTCATTATCATGCCTCCTGCAATAAAGCACCTGCCACTGGGCTTGACAAAGCACTTTTCCATGGCTTCCTTCTCCTCTCCTCCTCGCCTCCTTCACCTTGGCTAGCTGCTACCTCCTCCTGTAGGCTGTACCCACGGCTCCATTACCTCATCGTCCCAAATGGCACCTTATTCCCTATTTAGTGTACTACCTTTGACCGGGGCTCATAGAGCTCCCATAGAGCTCTGGTCAAAACTAGTACACTATAGGCAATAGGGTGCCAATTGAGACTCACATAAACCTCTTTGGATAACTTCACTGACCTAGGAATCATTTATCTTTGCTAATGGAAGGAAATCCATAAAAAAAACACTGGGCTTCCCTTCGTATCCCGTTCCTCCCAGGGAAGTGTGCCCATGGAACAAGTCACCTGCCCTCCCCGGCCGAGAATGATTTAAAGAAAACGCCCAGGTAGGAAAAGTAAATGTCACCATAAATACTGTCGGTCTCCCTGTAGCCCTGTGGGAGCAGCTCTGGTTGGTTCTCTCCCTGTGTATGTCTGCCTGGCCACTGGTGTCCTAACGAATGACTCCCTCTGGACCAGAACTCATTGAGCTGGGTTGTTCTTCTCCATAATGCAACATCATCAATGGGCACGCAGCACAACCAACCAACACCTATCATGATGTAGTGATACATACAGAGAGTAACCTGCTGAAATGTGCTTATGTTATGTCTCTCTCTCTTCCCTTTATTCATTGGAGGATGATCTAATTATACATTCTTTATGGAAATTACAGAAATGGCTGAATAATAAAGCTATGAATATGTTTGCTCTGGAAAGGCAGTGAGATTAGCATAATGTAACATTGTGCTCTCTCCCATGTGATTAACCAACAGCATTTTTATGATATTCATCCTCATGTTTAAACCTAGTCATTCTAATGCATAGTGATATTAAATTAAGTTCTGGTGTCCTTCAACTATTCACTCCACACTCAACTATTTATACCTGAGTAGTAGTGTAAACAATAACATCATTCCACAGCTTTTTTACCTCAAGTAAACAAAGTTGTCTCATTAACATTGAATGAGTTACAGTAATGGCCGCCATGCTATCATTTCTCCTTGTGTCACATACTTTTCATTGCCTACCCAGCAGTAGCCTCCCTTAAAACAAGTCGCTGTTTCCGTAATGAAAACCATATTTAAATCCATATGCCTCTTTCCCATATGCCTCTTTTTCTAAAGTTTTGTTCATCCAGTGTCAGTCTCTATGCCCTGTGGTCAGATTTGAATGAGCCATTGTCCTGCTTCCCAGACTCAGACTTGATTCTTCCTCTCACATTAATTGGAGCAGCTCCAATACATGCGTTCAAGCAAATGACAAGCATTAACCAAAATGTTATTATTATTCTTTATTTTCTGATTGTGTACCATCCTATTAGATTTCTCTGACGCGTTATAGAAATAGATGAAGCTCCAGTCGGAGTCATCTGTGCCCCTCGGTGGCGGCGGTGCCTACTTCGCTGTCTCTGGTATTTGTTTCTAATGAGAGCTTGAAGCTACAGCTAGTTAGCAAGGGGGAGTGTTTGGGCAGTTCCAAATGGGCTGATTTAAGGTACAGGGTCAGAGGTCGGTCCAATTAGGTCCTCGGCGAGAGCGCCTCCTGGCTCTTTGATTCCTCAGTTCCAAAGGGCTGGCTGGGCGTAGGGGGTCTGTGGCTGCAGCATTAAGGGGGTGTTAATTGGAGCATGTCGTTTTCACGATGAAGCCATCAGGCCAGGGCGAAACAACTGTACATTTCTAATTGCTGAGGCAAAGGCCTTTATGTTTCTCTCTCCTGCCAAGACCTGGCGGCGGCATCGGTTAGGGAGCGATTCAAAACAGACTAAGTTCACGTTCAGGATATAATGCATGGTGGAAACGAGTTGGAGTCGCTAGCTGTAAAAATAGGGAGAAAGTGCAAACGAGACGCACGTACATAGGCCATTATTTTTCTTATCAAAAGAGAGTTTTGTCAGGCTGAGTTTACATAGGGAGGAAAACAATGACCATCATGACAATGCCACTTTCTGATTTCTGACACCATTAACAAAAAAAGTTTAATGGCTGCATTGATTATTTTTGTCTCATTCTAAAAAATAAAGTTTGTGTTTCAACGCACTCACATCTGAAATATTTGTTCATCACAACCCAGAATGTTGATGGTTAGAGCTATCCATCCCACAGAACCTTTGGCTCTCAGGACTCAAGGTGTAGAGCCTACCCACTGGGCACAGATGTCATTTCAATGTCTAGTTTTGATTTACATTTGGTTGAGTTGAAGAGTAACGGGATTTCAACGTGAAATCCCCCCCCAAAATCAACATTTGATTTAGGTTAAAAGTTGGGTGAAAAAAAGACCACATTCCCTTACTTTGATTACTTTTTCAAGTTTTAATGCCACGTGCACAAGTGCAAATCTATTCAGTTTCCCGTGTTGATACAACGTCATCACATAGATGTTTTTGGTTGAAATGACGTGGAAACAACATTGATTGAACCAGTTTTTGGCCAGTGGGTAAGGCCTAAGCTATGGTGGCAGCTATAGGTTCTCTCTGGTGCAGTCAGCTGTGGCAGAGAGGGCTGCTAGCCTGATAGCTAAAACCATCTCATCCTGCTAGCAATTAGCGCTGCTGTCTCCCAGGCTGCCAGTCATTGTGCTGTTTAATTACAGCCTAAACAAGGGATGAGGAGGAAACACAATAGAGCTGCCGACAGCACTGTGGCCCATCGTTATAGACAGACTGATAGAGACATCTGATCAGGAGCAGAGCAGCCAGGAGACTAGACCACTACAGTGGCATCTCTTCCCCTGCATTTGGATTTGTCCCAAATGGCACCCTATTCCTATATAGTGCACTAATTTTGACCAGGGCCCATGATGATCTGCTCAGAAGTAGTGCGCTATGTGCAATAGGGTGCCATATGGGACTCAGACTTCGCCTCTCCCGTGCACTTGCACTAATTTCTCCTTCGCTTTTATCAATGCTTGTTTGAAAGTAAGTGTGGTTATTTGTTTAGAGCGGGATATTGTTCCCTGCGTCGTCGACAAAGCACAATTTGTGTGAGATTAGGTATTGAGCTGTGAGAATGAGACAAGCCGTTATAAGGCATTTTGCCTGTCATAAAGCAAGTCTTCTTTATTGAGCCCAGCAGCACTCTCTTCCCCCTTTCGCACACTCTCTCACCCTCTCCCACCCTCTCTCTCTCTCCTCTCTGTATCCAGTTGTCTTTAATCCAGTGCTAAGAGCAATCTCCTGGGCTTTGACATGCAGGATAGCTGCTACTGCAGAGCGGGGAACAGGATCAATGCTTGTCAGGGATGTGTGTATTTAAACTACAGGGGGCTGGGGGACTGAGTGGTAGAATTTAGAGGGTCTGCTCCAGTGACCCTTGAGTACAATTCCTATTCCCATCACCTTCAACACTTTACTATACACTCAACTCAGACACTTGACTCACCCCTGGACTTATATCATTTTCCCTTCCCATTTGGGAGAGGGCTGGGGTATGGATCCATGTGGATTGACTGGTAAAGGGTTATTTAGTCAGCAGGTTTTGTTACGTTGAGTATTATGACAGCACAGGGATATGATGGAGTCCCTAACTACACCTCAAAGTGTTGAGGAGAGGCATAGGCCATAAAGGGATTTGAACACACACTATAGAGAAGGGAAAGATAGACCATCGATCTATTAGCATATTGTCAATCAATAGACCTCTTTTTGGCCTATATTTTCATTAATTGCCTTAACTCATTGTGAGTAACTCTTAGTTCATTCTAAGACAGTTAACGCCTGCGGGAAAGACATACTCAATAAATAGATGGGGTTTTCTAGTGATGGAGAGGCAATATAAAGTAGGTATAGAGAATGTAATGCTAGCTTTATTTTGTCTCTCTCAGTTCGCTCTAGGAGTTTGCCATTTGTTTGAATATGCCACATGCATTTTCTACTGATAGAGTAGCTACATATACAATAGAATAATGGCATGCTTCCTTTTAAGTTATTCTCTCTCTCTGGACTCAGGATGCTGTGAGAAGACACTATTCCCTTCCTCCAATGACCCATGGTTCAGGTTCTTCTGCTATTTTTAGCCTCTAAACACTGCTCTGATCTGCTTTATCAGCATGATCTTCATTTCTTATCATCTCATTGCACTAGGTCCTCTTCGCTGATCCTGGCTAAATTATTATTTTAAATCTAAAATGTAAATCTACCAGCATTTATTACAGTAATAAGCTATTTCCCTTCGGTCTACCACCTACAACACTTTATCTAGTGTAGAAAATGTAATTTGTCACTACAACATATCATTTTGTATATCCGAGGTTAATTTTACCCACAACTTCAAATTACTCATACTTCAAAACGTCCTACACGCTTAGGAAAATGAGTTCCAAAAGTATTCTTCAGCTGGCCCCATAGGATAACCCTTTTTGGTTCCAGGTAGAAAGGGTTCTTCAAAGGGTTCTCCTTTAGGGACAGCCAAAGAACCTTTTAAGGTTCTAGAAAGCACCTTTTTTTGGTAAGATTGCATCTTACTTGACTTTTTCTGGACCAGGTGAGAGTGGTGGTGGACCCCACCAGGCGCCAACACAGATCTGGCTTCACCCTGTTACATTCTTCTATTCTCCCTCACCAACCTACCCGGGGAAGTGCCCCAGACAACAAGAGCACCCATCCAGTGTTCTGCAGAGCTCCTAAAAGTGTCCCTGCAACATCACCGAGAGTTCTCCAGAATAAGACCCTCTCTAGTCCAGCCACCCTTTCTGGTCCTGATCTGTGATGCATGTGGCCTGATGGATGGCGCCCCTCTCTGGGTAGACACCATGATGAACACCATGCCTGTAGATAGCCCAGGGACCTCTGGGCCCTACCTTACCATGGCAGACCTGCCGGAACCTGCTACCCCTCTCAGCGTTACACTACCACCACCATCCATTCTCCTGCTCTGAGTTATTCATCAGCTCACGGCCTGTTGGTTTTTTAAGCAAGACAAATTGAATGAAATAAAATACCCAGGCTAGAGTTTGTTGTTTGTATTGCTCTGTGTCAGAAGGCAGCAGTGTAGGTTGTGAATCATGCCATGTGGAGTATGCATAATATGTTACACAGCAGGCGGGATGATTCAAAGGTTGAGAAAAACTCAGGTGGTGCTGGCTGGTTAACAGGTCTGTACTGCTCACTAGGTTTCCAGGGTTTAGTTAGCCATGCTAGCTGGAGACTACTTAACAACAGAAAGCTATTGGATGCTACAATCAGGCCATTCAAACAATGTTAAAATGGCCAGACAAAGTCATGTGACAGTAGAAGAGGGTGAGGACTGATCAGAGAGTCGACATCAAACTGTAAATGCTGTAAATGGTGTTTAGAGAAAAAAACTCAGTACATTTGCATATACTTTCACCATAGTACATCCCTAAATTAAGTTCTTTCTTCAATTAAGGAATTACAAATGTACCTATATACTGTATGTTGTTGCATAATGCACAGGTTTCTACTGTTTTAACAACAACCCGCTGACCCACAGCTTGATAGATCTGACCACCTGAAAGGAAAACACGCAGATATGCCGTCTTCTCTGTAAGAGGTCGGTTTGAAAAGGTGCCTGGCTGTCTGAGAATGCCTCTCAATGCAGTGTCACACATTGTTGTCATATTGGTATAAGTTGCGTGCCTGACGGACTGGAAACAGAATCAAAGCCCCCAGATGAAAGACAAGCAGAGCGGAAGCAGTTGTGCCCAGGAGAAGGGCACATCAATCATTTTGCTAACGCTCCGACCGCTCTACTCACTGAGCCCTGATGAGATCCCCTCACTCCGCTGGCTAAGCCTGGACCCCAAACCTCTGGGTCCACAGGCACACCAGACCAGAGCAAACTAGACCTTCAACCCAAATGGAACCCTATTTCCTATTTAGTGCACTACTTTTGACCAGACCCCATAAGGTGCCATTTGGGACACAGCCTAGTTCATCACCTCTGGTACTCTCTCCTCATTCCCCTGTGGCCTGCTCTGCTGCAACTACAGAAGAGAGCTCCAGCTTTTTGTTTGAGAGGCAGGTTCCTTATTTGTTTTCAGCACCCTGGACAGCAGCACTGACTGACTGTCAAAGCTCTGCTACCCTCAGCGCAGCTACTCACAAAAACGAACCCAGAGGCACAGGCCGACTACGTGAGAAGGACGCTCAACACCCATCCAGGTGAGAAGAGTGGCGGGGTCTACCTTTAGAGATAGAACAACTGTTATCTTATCTACGGGGGGAAACTCCCACCAGGTCATAGAGAAGAGTTCCAGCACGCTGCTTTTACAGGACAGGACAAAAGCTCTTCAGTCTGCTCTGAGTGGAAGGAGAGAGAGAGGCGAATCCCCGGAGTGTAACTCAATCAAGGTGAAAGTGTCACATTGACAAATGTACAAGGTGAGATATTATTTAGAACAGAGACTGTGTTTGTTCTGTGTACTTTCTCCTTTTCAAAAACGACAGATGTAAATCTTCTGGCAGGGCATTGATAAATAAGCCCAGGGGAAGTGAAGTGGTAGCAGTAGTGGTTGGCGGGCGGGCGGCGGCTCTGGTAGTTTCCTGCTTGCTGTTGTTGATGTTCCTACATGTTTACCCCCCACCATGGGCTTCATACTGCCTTTCCACAAAGCTAGAAGAGTGGGGCCTACAGTGGGGAACGGGCAGGCAGCCTCTGACAGAGAGTGCTAGCTTTAATTTTGTCCAGAGGGGCTTCAAGCCCTCCTCTCTCTCGCTCTCCTGTGAAACAAACAAATATTTGTCCTCATTACTAATTAAACAGGGAGAAGAAGAGCACGGAGGGTAATTGACGACTACACACCCAAGCGCACATGCACGCATGCATGCCTGCGCACACACACACACACACTAAAACACATACCCTCTGAGACACACTTACATATAATCGTACACTCCCCCGGCTTAGAGAAACGACTCGGTGTTGTGATTTACGAGTGCCGTTGCATTTGGTCTCGGGCGTCCACCTGTAAGCTATTCATAAACAAAACAGCTAAATAATAAATGTCTTTGGCTGTGGCGCTTGCCCATGTGGCGTTTAAATGAATAGGAATTAGTGGGGAAGAGTGGAGAAGGGAAGGGCCCTATGTGGGATGTTGTTTATGTGTATGGGGAGATCCATTTATCAGACTGTGCTGCCAGGTGGAACAGAGAGGAGCAGAGAAGAGAGGAGGGTTGGCTGTGAGGAGAGGACCAGGGGTGATCCTGGAGCATGCTGCTCTGCTCTGTTTGATTAAAACCCCTGGCAACCCCACTCACAACAACATGAGCATCTCCGCTTACTGCCAAGGATTTGATTTCGCCCACTTCCTTGTAGAACACTTATAGTGAATAGTGTATGGGCCTGTAGGGAAGAAATACTCCAAATAAATACAATCAAATTCAGCACACATTTTTCATTGATTGTTTATGCCATGTGTGTTTCATAACTTAATGATGCTATGCCAAGGTCTTTAGTAGTCCTCATTTATACATCAACTCATTATAAAACCCTGGCTGGTTGATGGTTTCTCTGAGGTCCTCCTCCCTCCATCTGGAGCATTTAGTCTGTCTGTAAATCAGCTGGCGTGGGTAAGAGGCTGACCTTTTCACTGTCAAGCGGCCCAGCCCACGGTCAGCACACAGCTAATGGCACCTGCCACTCATGCGGCCTCTGCCCTCACTGCTGCCACTGGGGGGAGAAACTGTCACAAGTGTTAAGAATTAGCGGGCCGTGTGATCTAATGGCAGGATGGAAGGACGGATGGAGGATGGCCAGGCTAAGGCAGGGGAGGGAGGAAGGAAGGAGAACCTACAGACATGGTTTCTTGAATACCAGCATGACGGGCATCACCCGGGGCTGATTGACAGCTGTACATGTGGGTTAGGACAGCCTGAATCCTGTCACACACAAATACATGATAATGCTCAGTCTTGGACACACACAGAAGGTATTTATAGCTCAATACAAGCAACATACAAGACTTCAGTTGCTACATTATTTAGTCAGATAATTAGGATAAAAAGTATGATAAACATGTCCTTATTCTTTTCATTTGTAGTGCAGATTACAATTTCATATCTCTTCAGGCATTTTTATTTAATATTGAGTTAGAACATTAATATTGAGCAACAACAGGGATATGTAGCTATAGGTCTGAGTGTGTAATGAAAGCTCTGATGCTCAGCCCCACCCTAATTAAGTGTATCAGAGTGTATCAGAGTGACCCAGAGCCCTCCCAGAGCCCTCGCACTGACACAACGGTAGCAGTTGTGACAGCAGTCAGACAGGAGAGAGGAGAGAGAGCACTACCCCTGGGCTGTCCTTTCACCTCCACTGACATTTAACTAAAAACCAATCTCCATGTCTATGAGTGGAGGCCCTTACCGGAGGGCTGCTGTGCCATGCTGTGTGCTGGATGAGAGCGTGCTTGCGTCTGTTTGTGACTATGTGTATACAGTACATGATATATCTGTGCATGGTGTATGCAGGGTGCGTGTTTACGCTTGTGTATAGCTCAAGTATATAAATGTCCGTTTGCGTGCTTTGTATTTGCGCCCTGCCTGATATGTGTGTCCACGGGTCTCTGTGTGGGTGAGCCAGAGTAGCCGTGGAGAGGGATCTCTGTTACCAGAAGAGAGGTCAAGGTCCGACACACTGGGACATCATCATCTCCATCTTATCAGCGTTGTAATAATTTGACAATAAAATAAAATAAATAATAAAAAGGCACCATAATCCCAGCTCTCTGGAATTGGAAACTTATACAAGGGCTAGTGATCGGAGGTGGATGATGCCCTTGGGCCTCCACTGTGCATTGGCAGGGGAGAGAGAAAGAGTGAAAATGTCCTTCTGTTTGACATATTGCACATCATGTCGCCCCTCTTTTACGGTTCTGCAATCTTTAGCATTTCACAGAAGGGTCTCCGAGTGCAGGTTAACTAGTAGCCAGGGGCCAAAAGAATTCTGTGTGACAAATGGGACAGTCAATTGGAATGGGGAAGTGGAGGGGGGTAGAAGAGGGCTGAGGAGGAGGTGGAGGGGGGGTCCAGGGGAAATGGAGTGGGCTGATCAGTGGTCGGTTGTAGAGGGGGGTGGAGCTGGAGGAGGGTGGGGGGCAGGGGGTTGAAAGAGTCAGATAAATCTCTCTGTTTGCTAAGCTTTAACCAGGTAGGTAAAGAACATGGATGCTCCGTCAGGGTCAGAGGTCAATGGCTGGAGTTCTAAGGTCCATCAGGGCACCAGGCAATGTGATTTTTTATTGCAACCACTGCACCCAAATGACACAGCCTGCCGACTGCACTATCAGTTCCTAGGCCCTAGCCTTTTGTGGGCCCTAAGTGATATTTGGTTGGGATGCTCCTCTTGGAAGTGGATTTTTTTCCTACAGTGTTGAAGTGCATTTCCTGTATTTCTACACATTTTGCCATGGGGTGTAGAGAAAGTGTTGCAGTTTTAAAGCAAATGTTCTGCAATTCTTCACATTTTGTCATGGAGCGGAGAACATTTTGCAGTTTCAAAACTAATCTCATGCAATTCAACTAATTTTAACATGGGGTGGAGAGAAAATGTTGCCGTTTCATCGGTAATATCCTGCAATTCTACACATTTCGCCATGGGGTAGAGAAAATGCTACCGTTTGAAAGCACATTTTCTGCAATTTTGTGAATTATTACAATAATTGTTCTATATTTATTTTAGGGGGTAGGTCAGCTTCTACTTAATACCCATACCGCATCCGGGAGCACTTTCCTAAACAACCGCTGAATTGCAGGCGCGCCAAATTCAAAAGCATCCTATAAATATTTATAATCATGCAATCACAAGTGAAATATAGCAAAACACAGCTTAGCTTGTTGTTAATCCACCTATCGTGTCAGATTTTGAAAATATATTTTACAGCGAAAGAAATCCAAGCTTTTGTGAGTGTAGGGGTTGGCATGATTTTTGAATGGCTACCCATTTCTCTGTCCCCCATACATACAACATCTGTAACGTCCCTCAGTCAAGTATTGCATTTCAAGCACAGATTCAACTACTGAGAACAGGGAGCTTCTCAAAAGCCTCTTTTAAAAAATGCCAGTGATTGGTAGATGGGTAACAATAACAAATCAGACATTGAATATCTCTTTAAGCATGGTCAAATTAATAATTATGCTGTGGATTTTGTATTAAACCACCCAGACGCATCAAAGATACAGTCGTCCTTCTGAACTGAGCTGCAGGAGAGGAAGTCAACTGCTCATCATGAGGCCATCGGTGATTTTAAAACAGTTCAGTGGCTGTGATGGGAGAAAACTGTGGATGGATCAAGAACATTGTAGTGACTCCACAATAATGACCTAAACTACAAAGTGAAAAGAAGAATACTGTCACGCCCTGGCCTTAGTTATCTTTGTTATCTTTATTATTTTAGTTAGGTCAGGGTGTGACATGGGGGATGTATGTGTTTTGTATTGTCTAGGGTTTTTTGTATGTTTATGGGGCAATGTTTAGTCTAGGTGTATGTATGTCTATGGTTGCCTAGATTGGTTCTCAATTAGAGACAGCTGTCTATCGTTGTCTCTGATTGGGAGCCATATTTAGGCAACCATAGTCATTAGGTAGTTTGTGGGTGATTGTCTATGTCTATGTGTAAGTTGCCTGTGTCTGCACTTGTCATTATATAGCTTCACGTTCGTAGGTTTGTTGTTTTGTTTAGTTTGTAAGTGTTCTTCGTCTTCGTTGATTAAATATGTGTTCATTTCACGCTGAGCCTTGGTCCTCTTCTCTTTCACGTAACGATGATCGCGACAGAATCACCAACCAAAATTGGACCAAGCAGCGTGAAAGGAGGGAACAGCGCTTTGTGGGGGAATGGACCCGGGAAAAGGATGAGTGGAGAACAACCTGGGAAGAGATTGACAGGTGGGCGATCGATCCAGAGAAAGTGCCGGAGCCCGCCTGGGATTCGCTGGAGCAGTGCGAGGAGGGTTACAGGATAATGGAGTTGGAGAAAGGAGCACGACAGCGCGGTATGAAGCCCTCGAGGAAACTCCAAATGTTTCTTGGGGAGGGGCACATGGGGAGTGTGGCGAGTTCAGATAGGAGACCTGCGTCAACTTCCCGTGCCTACCGTGAGGAGCCGAAGAAGGAACCAGAGCCAGTCAGGCTGATATTGGAGGTGAGCAATGGGAATGATACAGAGACTGTAAAGGATTTAATGGGGTTTGGAGGAAAGTGAAATGAGGGAGCTGCTGTGTTGGTGCTTGAGGCACAACATCCACCCGACAGAGCGTGTGCGGGATGTGATGAAACCTGAGTCAGCTCTCCATACTCGTCCTGAGGTGCGTGCTAACCGTCTGGGAATGACAGTGCCAGTCCCACGAACCAGGCCTCCTGTGCGCCTCCCTAGTCCTGCACCTCCTGTAGCAGCTCCACGTACTAGCTCTCCTGTGGCAGCCCCTCGTACTAGTCCTCCGGTTCCGGTACCACGCACCAGGACTATAGTGCACCTCGACAGTCCAATACGCCCTGTTCCTGCTCCCCGCACTAGCCTTGAGGTGCGTATCCCCAGCCCGGTACCACCAGTTCCGGCACCACGTACCAGGCATATAGTGCGCCTCGGCAGTCCAGTACGCCCTGTTCCTCTTCCCCGCACTCGCCCTGAGGTGCGTGTCCTCGGCCCAGTACCACCAGTGCCAATACCACGCACCAAGCTTCCTGTGCGTCTCCAGAGTCCAGTACGCCCTGTTCCTCCTCCCCGCACTAGCCTTGAGGTGCGTGTCCCCAGCCCGGTACCACCAGTTCCGGCACCACGTACTAGGCCTATAGTGGGCCTCGGCAGTCCAGTACGCCCTGTTCTGCCTCGACGCACCAGCCTTGAGATGCGTGTCCCCAGCCCGGTACCACCAGTTCCGGCACCACGCACCAGGCCTACTGTGCACCTCAGCCGGCCAGAGTCTGCCGTCTGCCCAGCGCCGTCTGCACTGTCCGCCTGCCCAGCGCCGTCTGAGCTACCCGTCTGCCCAGCGCCGTCTGAGCTACCCGCCTGCCCAGCGCTGCCTGCGCTGCCCATCTGCCCAGCGCTGCCTGCGCTGCCCGTCTGCCAAGCGCCATCTGAGCTGTCCGTCTGCCCAGCGTCGCCTGCGCTGCCCGTCTGCCCAGCGCCGTCAGAGCCGCCCGTCTGTCCTGAGCCGTCAAAGCCGCCCGTCTGTCCTGAGCCACTAGAGCCATCCGTCAGTCAGGAGCCGCTAGAGCCGTCCGTCAGTCAGCAGCCACTAGAGCCACCCGCCAGTCAGGAGCTGCCAGTGCCGCCCGCCAGTCAGAGGCTGCCAGAGCCGGCAGTCATCCAGAAGCTGCCAGTGCCGCCCGCCAGTCAGAGGCTGCCAGAGCCGCCAGTCAGCCAGGAGCTGCCAAAGTCGTCAGTCAGCCAGGACCTGCCAGAGTCGTCAGTCAGCCAGGACCTGCCAGAGCCGCCAGTCAGCCAGGAGCTGCCAGAGCCGCCATCCAGTCAGGAGCTGCCATCCAGTCATGAGCTGCCGCCAGTCATGAGCTGCCCTCCAGTCATGAGCTGCCCTCCAGTCATGAGCTGCCCTCCAGTCATGAGCTGCCCTCCAGTCATGAGCTGCCCTCCAGTCATGAGCTGCCCTCCAGTCCGGAGCTGCCATTCAGTCCGGAGCTGCCCCTCAGTCCGGAGCTGCCCCTCAGTCCGGAGCTGCCCCTCAGTCCGGAGCTGCCCCTCAGTCCGGAGCTGCCCCTCAGTCCGGAGCTGCCCCTCAGTCCGGAGCTGCCCCTCAGTCCAGTGGCGCCCTCTAGGATGGTCTTCAGTCCGGGATTCGCTGTAAGGGTCCTCGCTCCAGAGGCGCCACCAAAGCGGGTATTGACTATGGTGGAGTGGGGGCCACGTCCCGCACCCGAGCCGCCGCCGTAAGAAGGCCCACTCGGACCCTCCCCTTCTATGTCAGGTTTTGCGGCCGGAGTCCGCACCTATGGGGGGGGGAGGGTTGGGGTACCGTCACGCCCTGGCCTTAGTTATCTTTGTTTTTTTTATTATTTTAGTTAGGTCAGGGTGTGACATGGGGGATGTATGTGTTTTGTATTGTCTAGGGTTTTTTGTATGTTTATGGGGCAATGTTTAGTCTAGGTGTATGTATGTCTATGGTTGCCTAGATTTGTTCTCAATTAGAGACAGCTGTCTATCGTTGTCTCTGATTGGGAGCCATATTTAGGCAACCATAGTCATTAGGTAGTTTGTGGGTGATTGTCTATGTCTATGTGTAAGTTGCACTTGTTATTATATAGCTTCACGTTCGTCGGTTTGTTGTTTTGTTTAGTTTGTAAGTGTTCTTCGTCTTCGTTGTTTAAATATGTGTTCATTTCACGCTGCGCCTTGGTCCTCCTCTCTTTCACGTAACGACGATCATGACAAATACAAATATACAGATTTTTTATTTATTTTTTATTTTTACATGTATCCTGACAAGGCACTAAAATAATATTGAGGGGAAAAAACCCGGCAAAGAAATACACTCTTAGACCAAAATCAAAAGCCTTTTGTTTGTTTGTGGCAAATCCATCACTGAGTAACTGCTTCCTTATTTTCAAGCATGGTGGTGGCTGCATCATAGTATGGGTATGCTTTACATCGGCAAAGACTGGGGAGTGTTTCAGGATAAAAAGAAATGGGTTGGAGCTAAGCACAGACAAAATCCTAAAGGAAAACCTACTTCAGTTTGCTTTACACCAAACACTGGAAGAGGAATTCACCTTTCAGCAGGACAATAACCCAAAACACCGGGCCAAATCCATACTGGAGTTGCTTATCCAGAAGACTGTGAATTGTCCTGAGTGGAAAAGTTACAGTTTTGACTTAAATCTGCTTGAAAATCTATATCAAGACTTGAAAATTGCTGTCTAGCCATGATCCCCAACACCTTGACAGAGCTTGAAGAATTGAGTATTTTGTATAGATCGTTGACAATTTTTTGTTGTTGCATGAAATCCATTTTAATCCCACTTTGTAACACAATAAAACGTGAAGTAATCTAAGGGGGATGAACACTTATGATAAGATGTATATCAACTTTAATAACAGCATTACTTTTCCATGACTTTCTCCAATTACAGTGTATGATATACCATTGTGGAATTATGAGTCTGTAAGCCTAGGATCTTGTAAGCAGTCATATAATATCAAAGTCAGAGTGACTAACAAAATCAATGGGGGCCCTGCGAGCCTGGTTGGTAATTTGGTGATGATTGCTACAAAGTTTAGATAGCTGGCTAGACAACCTTACCTACAGTATCAATACAAAAAAGGTACCTGACATGGGCTAATTGAATGACTGTCAGTGACTGACAACAAGTGGATAACTGCTAATGCACTACCAAATGTTGAAGTTGCACCTTGTGTATTCTACTTTTATCACTCAACAGTACGTTTACTATTTTGGTCCGGGGCCCCCATAGTCTGCATACAGGCAGAGGCGGCACTGCCTTGCTGACTGCCAGTGAACACAGTAAACAGACTAGTATACTACAGATACAGTGGCAAGAAAAAGTATGTGAACCCTTTGGAAATACCTGGATTTCTGCATATATTGGTCATAAAATTTGATCTGATCTTCATCTAGGTCACAACAATAGACAAACACACACACAATTATACGTTTTCAAGTCTTTATTGAACACACCGTATTAACATTCACAGTGCAGGGTGGACAAAGTATGTGAACCATTGGATTTAATAACTGGTTGACCCTCCTTTGGCAGCAATAACCTCAACCAAACGTTTTCTGTAGTTGCGGATCAGACCTGCACAACGGTCAGGAGGAATTTTGGACCATTCCACTTTACAAAACTGTTTCAGTTCAGCAATATTCTTGGGATGTCTGGTGTGAACTGCTCTCTTGAGGTCATGCCACAGCATCTCAATTTGGTTGAGGTCAGGACTCTGACTGGGCCACTCCAGAAGGCATATTTTCTTCTGTCGAAGCCATTCTGTTGTTGATTTACTTCTGTGTTTTGTGTCATTGTCCTTTGCACCACTCAACTTCTGTTGAGCTTCAATTGGCGGACAGATAGCCTAACATTCTCCTGCAAAATGTCTTGATAAATTTGCGAACTCATGGGTCGGTCAATGATAGCAAGCTGTCCAGGCCCTGAGGCAGCAAAGCAGCCCCAAACCATGATGCTCCCTCCACCATACTTTACAGTTGGGATGAGGTTTTGATGTTGGTGTGCTGTGCATTTTTTTCTCCACACATAGTGTTGTGTGTTCTTTCCAAACAACTCAACTGTAGTTTCATCTGTCCACAGAATATTTTGCCAGTAGCGCTGTGGAACATCCAGGTGCACTTTTGCAAACTTCAGACGTGCAGCAATGGGTTTTTTTGTACAGCAGTGTCTTCTTCTGTGGTGTCCACCCATGAACACCATTCTTATTGAGTGTTTTACGAAAAGTAGACTCATCAACAAAGATGTTAACATGTTCCAGAGATTTCTGTAAGTCTTTAGCTGACACTAGGATTCTTCTTAACCTCATTGAGAATTCTGCGCTGTGCTCTTGCAGTCATCTTTGCAGGACGGCCACTCCTAGGGAGAGCAGCAACAGTGCTGAACTTTCTCCATTTATAAAGAATTTGTCTTACCGTGGACTGATGAACATCAAGGCTTTAAGAGATAGTTTTGTAACCCTTTCCAGCTTTATGCAAGTCAACTATTCTTACTCTTAGGTCTTCTGAGATCTCTTTTGTTCGAGGCATGGTTCACATTAGGCAATGCTTCCTGTGAATAGCAAACTCAAATTTTGCGAGTGTTTTTTATAGGGCAAGGCAGCTCTAACCAACATCTCCAATCTCATCTCATTGATTGGACTCCAGGTTGGCTGACACCTGACTCCAATTAGCTTTTGGAGAAATCATTAGCCTAGGGGTTCACATACTTTTTCCAACCTACACTGTGAATGTTTATATGATGTATCAATATAGACAAGAAAAATTCTATAATTTGTGTGTTCTTAGTTTAAGCACACTATGTTTGTCTATTAGATGAAGATCAGATCAAATTTGATTACCAATTTATGCAGGTAATTCCAAAGGGTTCACATACTTTTTATTGCCACTGTATCTATCTACCACCTTGACTTACTACATGATTTAAGTATATGTTGTGCTCTTTATTTTTGTATTTTTTTTACCCCTTTTTCGGGATTTCCAATTGGTAGTTACAGCCTTGTCCCATCGCTGCAACTCCCATACAGACTAAGGAGATGCGAAGGTCGAGAGCCATGCGTCCTCCGAAACACGACCATGTCAAGTCTCACTGGTACTTGACCCACTGCTCGCTTAACCCAGAAGCCAGCTGCACCAATGGTTCAGAGGAAACACCGTACAACTGGCCACACGAGTCAGCGTGCATGCGCCCGGCAAGGAGCCGCTAGAGCGCGATGGGACAAGGACATCCTGGCCAGCCAAACCCTCCCCTAACCCGGACGACGCTCGGGAAAATTGTGCACCATCTCATGGGTCTCCCAGTCACGACCGGCAGCAACACAGCCTGGGATCAAACTTGGGTCTATAGCGATGTCACTAGCACTGTGATGCAGTGTCTCAGGCCGCTGCGCTACTCGGGAGGCCATGTTATGCTCTTCTCATTGTAGGTTAAATCATTATCTGAAACATTTTATCCTGAACCTGCTAACTATTTCAAATGGCTAATAATGGCTCTGAGTTTACCATTATATGGTAGCAGTACACTAGACCTATGTTGTAAAGTTTAAACATGTTGGATCTTTCGTCTAAAATCTCAAACTACTGCCTACCTTGGAAGCAAACATTTCTTGTTAGTACACCCAGACACCTCTTCATTCTCCTCACTCTCTCTTTTCTCTGTCATGAAAAGGCCATCATCTCCACACGAGTTTTTCCAACATCCTCATCCTCTCATTTTTCATCAGTCCCTATCCCTCCATCCCCCCCTCCCTCTGTCAGTGGCACAAATGCATTTGTTCAATACCTCCAGCAAACAGATTAGAGGCCTCTTATCGGAGACAGGGAGTACGTGATAATGGTTTTCACCAGATCCCTGCACTGTCACAGATTAAAATGGCCCCGGCTAGAGCATTTTTTTTTTGTCTCTGCTTGCCATTGGATTTCCTGTCCAATCTATTGTCACAGGACCCTAAAGATACAAGGAGAAGTCAGTTTCAATCTGATAGAGGATTGTTTTTCCCCTCTCCCTGTTGCTGATTCCCTGGTCTGCTATCGATCGTGGCTTCGGCCGGCTGCTTGTCACCTTGGTGTGTGTTTGTGTGTATGTGTGTTTCTGCGTACCCATGCACGGGTGTGTGTGTGTGTATCTTAGAGCTCACCTCCCACACTTCCTTTAAACTTGATCCAAAGTGATTGATCTCGGGGTCCACTGAACAAAGGCAGACAAGTGAGCCTGAGGACAGACACAATGTGCTGTGCCACGCACCCACTGACGCTCAATTACCAGGGTTACCCGCTCTGAGACTACACCTCCCAATGGGCACCAAGGACCCAGAACCAGTGGTGGCTGGTGGCACATTAAATCGGGCAACAGGCTCATAGTAATGGCTGGAACAGAACGAAAGGAATTGTATCAAACAAGTTTATCAAACAAAACATGGTTTCCTTGTGTTTGATACCATTCCTCCCCTCACCAGCCTCCTCTGCCCCTAAACCCAGAACTCAACAGGTTCCCCTACCGCAGATGGTACACTATATTTTTCCCAACAAGCTCATTTGCATCCAACGACAGGGAATGTATAATAATACTTGATATCTGTGTGATTGAAACCTGTCTGGCTTTGCATGGAATCTATTTTCCGCTGCCTGTGTAGTGGGATCCAGTGGAGCTGGTCTATAACTAGAATATCTGAGCCATAACAGCGTAGTTATGCCTCTGCAGCAATGATTAATGAGCAGGATGCTAGCCTAATGTTTTCCTTGCAAAGCCCCGGGCAACAGGAATCAAGTCAATAATTATTGTTAGGATGCTACATTTTACAACAAACGCTTGTCTTTTTATCAGCAGGGAAGATCATTCTCATTAGGGACGAGTCAATGAAGACATACTGTACGTTGTCCTCTTTTATTATTTGGGAGGCCTCTGCCGGTGCTCCATTCCAGGTCCAGGGGAGTTCGCTCTCTCGCTTTATGTCTCTCTCTCTCGCTCTCTCGCTCTCTCTCTTTAGGTCTCTCTCTATCGCTCTCTCGCTCTCTCTCTTTATGTCTCTCTCTATCGCTCTCTCTCTCTCTTTATGTCTCTCTCTATCGCTCTCTCGTTCTCTCTCTTTATGTCTCTCTCTAACGCTCTCTCGCTCTCTCTCACAGCCCAGCCTGGCCACGCATGGCAGCCCATTAGCAGGCCAGTCCTATCCCTGTGAACACCTCAGCCCTCCCTGTCCCCTCCCTGTTCTATCCCTGTCGCTGGCAGGAATTTACTGCATGCAAATAGGCTCTAGCGAGCTCCTGCCTGCTGAGGGTGTGTGATGAGATATCCATATTTAATGAGACGGAATGAGACGTGGGCGAAGGTGAGGAGGGTGGAGGAAGTGCATGAGGCCACAGTCACACTCACGCAAACAGGCACGAACGCACACACATACACACACAAACCTACATATAGACACACCACCCCAAACACCTCGTTTGGCTGTTTTTATAGACTTACAAGGCACCAAATGTCAGTGCTGTTGTTAATCCCGCTACTGCTGGACTAATGAGGCTGTACTCGTGTGTGTGTGTGTGTGTGTGTGTGTGTGTGTGTGTGTGTGTGTGTGTGTGTGTGTGTGTGTGTGTGTGTGTGTGTGTGTGTGTGTGTGTGTGTGTGTGTGTGTGTGTGTGTGTGTGTGTGTGTGTGTGTGTGTGTGTGTGTGTGTGTGTCTTTGTGTACCTGATGCCTTGAGGATCTTTACATTGTAGCTACAGCACACACAACACTCCTTGATCTCTGACTCCAACCCTGTCCTCTTCCTGCTCTGAGGGGAGACCCAAACATGTCAGACTGGACCAGGATGAGGATGTGTTGCGAGACCTTAGCTCACTGACTGTCACCACTGTTGGGAAACCACTGTAGTACAGACACCATTTACAGTGTCCTTTGGATGGGGACAGGGAAGGAGAGGAATAAGGACTGGGTCTACGTAGGAGCTGCCAAACAAGCAAATTAAACCTAATGACTGGAATAGGATTTTGGTTGAGAGTTTCTCTTTTTGTACTTATAGTACATGTCTCGTTGAGTCTTGCCAGGTCTTGGATAGTGAGGGTTGGCTGGTTTATATTGTTAGCTTTGTGCAATAACTTTGGCTACCCTGGTAAGGAGTTGCCTGTAGCGTTTTAGATGAAGAGTGTCCGGGCTCACCGCATGTGTAGTTCAGAAGAAAATTGGATCTCTCTGGCCTGATTGTGCTGGTAAATGGAAGAATGTGAGTTAGGTTTGTGTGTGGGAATTTGCTGTGTGTGTGTCTTCAGTGTGTGTGTGTGTGTGTTCAGTGTGTGTTCAGTGTGGGTTCTGACTGTCTGAAGGGATGATAGTAGCCTGCAGTTAGAATAATTCATCCAGTTTCAATTTAAAGTGTGCAGAAACTTTTTCATTTATTTTTTTTGTTTTTTGTTTACTTTGCAATGATCTTATAGCAGCTCCAGATTTCTATGTGACTGTCAATATAGAGAGAATGATCAAAACTATTCTGGATAAATGTTTCATAGAAAGAAAGCTTATTGGTCAAAGTCTTGTTAGATCTTCACTCATGAGACAGCACTGCAAAGAATGACTGCAATAACCCTTGACTGTGAGACTTAGTAAACTCTTAGAAAAAAAGGTACTTCCTTCGGTTGTCCCCACAGGAGAACCCTTTGAAGAACCCTTTTTGGTTCCAGGTAGAACCCTTTAGGAGTCCATGTAAAACCCTTTCCACAGAGGGCTCTACATGGATCCCAAAAAGGTTCTACCTAGAACCAAAAAGAGTTCTACCTGGAACCAAAAAGGGTTCTCCTATGAGAACAGCCAAAGAGCCCTTTTGGAACCCTTTTTCTGTACCCTTTTTTTGTATTTTCTTCTTTTGAATGAATGGACTGCTTGAGCTGAACAGTATTGAAATAATAAACTATCCTTGAATTACGGAAAAACCAACATGAATAAAGAAAAAAGAGAAGAAAATCTGTAGAAAAATGCATGATGCAATGAAATACAGTCTGTATGGACGGGTGATCTTTCCAGAAATGGCCCAGCTTTAGGGAGCCTATGTAGGATTGGCAGAATCCCCCTATTACGCCATTGTGGTGGCCTGGGCCAGCACAGTCTCTGTCACCGCGCTATTATTATGAATAGTGAGCATAATGCATTGCTATGAATAGGATTGTCGGCCTGATTGTGATGTATAGTTTTTCATTACGGTTCCCCAGCCCCTGCCATTAGGCATGTGGAAAATTCTATTTATCCCCTAATTTGTAAAAATCCCCTCCCTGTCTGATAGCAATCAGAGGGCTGTAATTGTCTGTGCAGCTTTGACGGCTGGGGGCTGATGAAGAGCTATGTGCCGGAGCCTGGCCGCGGAGACCGGCCGCCCTGTCGCCCTGCTGCCGCCACCGTCACCGCCCGCCCGCCTGCCCGCCACCCCACACTTCATCCCGCCATGCAATTAATAACCATTTGCAAATGGCAGACATGTAACAGCTATCCCTATCCTGCATCCTCCTCCTGCACACCACCACAGCCACCCCTTCACAGGCTCACATATACCCATTTACCTGTATACAGGGATTGAGATAGGGATGGAGATGGAGATGGGGATGGAGATGGAGATGGGGACAGGGATTGAGATAGAGATGGGGATGGAATGGGGATGGGGATGGGGATGGAATGGGGATGGGGATGGAATGGGGATGGGGATGGGGATGGAGATGGGGATTGAGATGAAGATGGGGATGGAGATGGAGATGGGGACAGGGATTGAGATCGGGATGGAGATGGGGATGGGGATGGGGATGGGGATGGAGATGGAGATGAAGATGGGGATGGAGATGGAGATGGGGACAGGGATTGAGATCGGGATGGGGATGGAGATGGAGATGGGGATGGGGATGGGGATGGGGATGGGGATGGGGATGGAGTGGGGATGGGGATGGGGATGGGGATGGGGATGGGGATGGGGATGGGATGGAGTGGGGATGGAGATGGGGATGGGGATGGGGATGGGGATAGAGTGGGGATGGAGATGGGGATGGGGATGGGGATGGAGTGGGGATGGAGATGGGGATGGAGATGGAGATGGAGATGGAGATGGGGACAAAGATTGAGATGGAGATGGGGACAGGGATTGAGATAGAGATGGAGATGGAAACAGGGATTGATATAGGGATGGAGATGGAGATGGGGAGGAGGTATGGGTGTTTTGGTGTTCAGGTTCGACCTAGACAGGCAGGGTAAATAAAGATTTAAGGGGTGTAATGAATGAAGGCGTGTATCCTCTGGATTCTGTGAAAGAGATTGTTAATTGTGGGTACATTTAAAAAATATATGTGATGAAAGAACAAAAACTGTAGAGCTCCCTATAGAGAATTTGTGTATTTTATTGAAATCAAGTGTTCTTTTTTAGGTTGTGGCAATTAACTGAATATATACAGTACTTCTCTCCTCTTAGCTTATAAAGGTAAAAGCATAGGAAATAAAATACACTAAGTACATCTTCCTGGCTCATCATTCCTCTTATCTAGATCTATGTATGTACTGTATTCTGAGAGCTTTGTCCGTTAATTCAGTTACTGTAATTTATGATACAACATTATGCAGACAATACTGAATTACTTCTTGATTGAGGACCACTAATAACACTCCTTACCAACCCCCCAAATCTTAGCTACAGAGCTGTTTTTGTTCTACCCCTGTTTACAGTGAAGTGGCTCAGCATTTTAGTGGATCCTTTCTAAGTGGACATTGTCTGTCTTGATAAACACTTTATGCATATCAGCCTCCACTTGTAGCCTAGCAGTGAGAATAATGGCTGTCTAATTGTCTCATTTGGATGCTTTTTGCCTACAGGAAGGAGGACTTTGGATTAACTGTTTGATTGGCCAAATTTCCAAACACATCATTAGGTCCAGCTCGCTCTCCTCTCTTAATAAGGACTTTATGAGCCTCTCTGCTTTAAAAGTCTTTGTCTCTTAACGCCAGTTCCGGGACCATAATTAAGTCAAATATTTCAAAATATGGTAATGCCGGACCTGTTTCAATAAGTGTCTTCCATTTCCATAATTTCATTATCACGTAAAACACACTAATTGTGTGAGAGTGTGGGGCAGTGCTTGGCAGAAATGTTGTACTAATTACAATGAGTGGCTGGCCTAGCTGCACTCAAAGCCTGTAAGCAGCCAGACACCATTGAGACATGTTTGGCCACAGTGTCTTGATCAACCATTATTCTATCTTCCATTACTTGGATAGAGGACAGACTCAGGGCTTGTTTATGTTTATCGTCATTCATAAATTGACTTCCTAAAAGGTCAATATTATTGTATCCATTATGAGAGAACAATTGAAAACAGTTAGATTAGAATATCCAAGACCACTAATTAAAAATGTTTTAATCTGAACATAAATATTCACCTCTACTATTATTTCATCATGACAAAATACAGTATCTATCATTTTCAATAGATCTGTCTTGGTTTTTGGGCGTGTGTATTCAGTTCTTTCCTCCACTACCGCCAGTGAGGGAATGCTGTTGACAACCTGCCTTCCTCGATCCGTAGGATTGTTTTTGCACAGCCCACAGCTGTGACTATTGGTTCAAGTAGAACGTCACCATACTTCCCCTATACCCAAATGACTTGGACCAAAATAATATCCTGCTTTTTGTTCAGCTTTCCTTATTTACTAACTGCCTGGAAGTCTGCCGGAAATATCTTTATATGACAAAATGGATCTGGCTCTGGTCATAATTCTGAAGCTTAAAATGATACGAAAATGGTTAATTTGATGTTGTTGCTATCTCAATTGATATTCTAAAGAGAAGCAAATGTTATGTATTATGAAATTGTGAAATATCTGAATGTTTAGTATAAAGATTCAGTCAGAGGTTTGAAAAAAGGAGCTAGCTAAAATGGTGTGTTTCCATTCATGGAAATGTCACCTATTCAGAAATCTTAAAGCTTTCACTATTATCAATTTTAGTGACCAGGGTTTAAAAACATGGGAGGAAAATGTAATTCTTGAGTGGGGTTTCAAATAAATTAGCTTTTAGCCGTTCAGGGTTAGGCTAACCGATTATAATTTCCCATCTGCTCCACCTAAATCATCTCTGACTCTGCTTAGCACAAAGGGCATGCTTCTCATCTCTCACTGCTGGACAGATTGCATTATAGAGCAATATATACCTTCAATTTAATCCTTACCATGTAATGGAGGAGTGCAAACTCCAGTAATAAGCCACAACAGCCAAATGTAATTTTTAATCAGTCGCCTGGGCGATCAACTTGGTACTGTTTACCCAGTGCATTGTGTTACAGAGACCGTGCCAAAACATTCTCGGTGAGGGGGAGACAAACGGTTAAAAAACACCTTCTGCACTGCCACCTACAGCTTCTGCATCTGTAATCAACCTTGATGCTTAGTGCTGTTGTTTCCATTGATTTTTCTGTTTCACATGTGGGTGAAAATTGCACTTTAAGTTACCCTGAGTGTTAAATTAATAATGAAACCGCAAGAGTGCCCTCCTCTGACTTTCAATTAAAATGATCAGGCTTATGGGGATGGAGGAGACAGAGGAGAGGAGAGCCCAGTGGAAGAGAACAGACTACTCGGCCCAGTAGAAGAGATTTAACTTGTAGGCCCAGTGGAAGAGATCAGGCAGGTAGGCCCAGTAGAAGAGATCAGGCTGATAGGGCCAGTGGAAGAGATCAGGCTGGTAGGCCCAGTAGAAGAGATCAGACTAATGGGCCCAGTAGAAGAGATCAGACTAATAGGCCCAGTGGAAGACATCCGGCTGGTAGGGATGGAGGGGGGAGAGGACAGGAGAACCCAGTGGAAGAGAACAGACTAATAGTCCCAGTAGAAGAGATCAGACTAGTAGGAACAGAAGAAGCGATCAGGCTAGTAGTGATAGGCCCAGTAGAAGAGATCAGCCTAGTAGGCACAGTAGAAGAGATCACACTAGTAGGCCAAATAAAAGAGATCAGACTAGTAGGAACAGAAGAAGCGATCAGGCTAGTAGTGATAGGCCCAGTAGAAGAGATCAGCCTAGTAGGCCCAGTGGAAGAGATCAGACTAGTAGGCCCAGTAAAAGAGATCGGATTAGTATTGATATACCCAGTAGAACAGATCAGACTAGTAGTGATAGGCCCAGTTGAAGAGATTAGTCTTGTATGCCCAGTTGAAGAAACCGACTAGTAGGCCCAGTTGAAGAGTTTGGACTAGTAGTGATAGGCCCAGTTGAAGAGATCAGATTACTAGGCCCAGTAGAACAGATGAGACTACTAGGCCCAGTAGAACAGATGAGACTATTAGGCTCAGTAGAAGAGATGAGACTTGTAGGCCCAGTAGAACAGATGAGACTTGTAGGCCCAGGGAAGAGATCAGTCTGGTATGTCCAGTAGAAGAGATCAGGCTGGTAGTGATAGGACTAGTATAAAATATTAGACTAGTAGGCCCAGTAGAATAGATTAGACTAGTAGGCTCAGTAGATAAGATCAGGCTAGTAGGCCAAGTAGGAGCGATCAGACTAGTAGGCCCAGTAAAAGAGATCAGACAAGCAGACACAGAAGAAGCGATCAGGCTAGTAGTGATAGGTCCAGTAGAAGAGATTAGCCTAGTTGGCTCAGTTGAAGAGATTAGGTTTGTAGGCCCAGTGGAATAGATCAGTCTGGTATGCCCAGTAGAATAGATAGTGATAGGACTAGTATAAAATATTAGACCAGTAGGCCCAGTAGAAGAGATCAGACTAGTAGGCCCAATAAAAGAGATCAGACTAGTAAGCACAGTAGAAGCGATCAGACTAGTAGGCCCAGATGAAGAAACAGACTAATAGGCCCAGTAGAAGAGATCAGACTAGTAGGCCCAGTAGAATAGATGAGACTATTAGGCCAAGTGGAAGATATGAGACTAGTAGGCCCAGTGGAAGAGATCAGTCTGGTATGCCCAGTAGAAGAGATCAGGCTGGTAGTGATAGGACTAGTAGAAAATGTTTGACTAGTAGGACCAGTAGAATAGAGTAGACTCGTTTGCTCAGTAGATAAGATCAGACTAGTAGGCCCAGTAAAATAAATCAGACTAGAAGACACAGTAGAAGCGATCAGACTAGTAGTGATGGGCCCATTAGAAGAGATTAGCCTAGTAGGTTCAGTTGATAATATCAGGCTAATAGGCCCAGTAGAAGAGATCATTTTAGTCGGCCCAGTAGAAGAGATGAGACTATTAGGCCCAGTGGAAGAGATCAGACTAGTAGGCCCAGCAAAAGAGATCAGCCTAGTAGGCCCAGTAATATAGACGAGACCAGTAGGCACATTAGAAGAGATCAGATTCTAGGCCCAGTTGAAGAAACAGACTAGTAGGCTCAGTAGAAGAGATCAGCCTAGTAGGCCCAGTAGAAGATATCAGATTAGTAGTAGTGGTAGGCCCTTAAGAAGAGCCTCTACAGGGCTAGACAGCTGGGTCCCGTGACTACAGGAAGCAGGCCAGAGCCAACAGGCCAACAGGGATACAAACAACAGTGTTCCAGAGGAAACAGGTGCCTGCTGCTGCCTTGTAGCAGGGGCTCTGGAGCATGGTGGTGGAGTCCGCTCACAACTTCCTAATTAGACTGCTCTTCAGCCAGGTGCTTCCGCAACGGAGGAGTGCCAGGGTCCACGCCGGCAGTCCGGCATAAGCATGCACATAGCAGGAGAGAGAGTGTCTTATTGTCATTGGTCAGTGTCAGTCAGGAAAAGAACATTGTCAGCATTGCCATGTGGTCACTCTCTGACAGTCAGCCCAAACATTAGCCAAGCTATTGTAGACAATAGACATGCGACTCATACAGTGTAGGACACTGCCTCAGTGGGTGAATTAGAGGGCAACTACACACAAAGGCAGAGATCTTGTGTAGCACCACGTTAAAAGAGATGTCTTTTGGAAAGCCCTCTGGTGAGTCACTCCCTCAGTGTGGATGTGCAGGTGAAGGGAGAGTGTTGTCATGGCATGAGCTAAAAGTCCATCATGTGTTCAATAAACTGAGAGTCAGGCACTTCCTGTTGCCCTGGTGCGTCCTGGTGCGTCCTGCTCCCTGGTCCAAGCAGCGTCCACCCTCTGGGCCACGTGGAGCTATGCCCATAAAAACACACAGACAGACCCCCCTCTCCCCCCACCCCCATCCGGCTCAAAGAGTCAGGGAGCAGGTAGCAGGAGGGCTGGATGGAACAGTGAGTGGAACTCTGAGTGTGTGTGTGTGTGTGTGTGTGTGTGTGTGTGTGTGTGTGTGTGTGTGTGTGTGTGTGTGTGTGTGTGTGTGTGTGTGTGTGTGTGTGTGTGTGTGTGTGTGTGTGTGTGTGTGTGTGTGTGTGTGTGTGTGTGTGTGTGTGTGTGTGTGTGGAGTGGTTTGGAAGTCATTTCAGAGTTGTTTGATGATGAGACATCACATGGGAGGATGTTTGTGTCTAATGTAACCTCCTCTCGTCTCATTAAAGCGCAGTGCGGTCAAAGGAAATTCCATCACAGTGAGGTAATGCTGCTTCCTGAGCGATTAATATGATGTTGACGCTGGTCAAAGGGAATGAGATCTGCTGTACGTACATAGAGAGAATTCATATTCAGTATGATGAGCATGCGTAAAACAGAGTTGTATTGTCTATCACTGACTTACAATAAAGAAGTGTTCATTGTTTATTTGGTCTGTAATTTACTTTACTCAACCTTTAGAAATGTTTGTGTATGATCTATTGTATTTTGCTGTTTGTGCCTTCTCAGTAGTGAGAAGGGAGGTCCTCCCTCCTGTCACGGGCTGATGGCTGAAAGGACCATAGCTGTATAAATCGCCTGGCACATTTGCTTATGGGTGAGTGACATCTGCTGGGGACTTTTATGAGGGAGCCCTATCACTCTCCCTGACACACTTTGAGTTTAGAGAACCACATCTGGGTCTGGATTGGTCAAACCAAGAGGACAAAACCAAAAAATGTAGTTATTTTGGCCCGGTAAGGAGATGGGATATGTGCAGGATGGTGGGGATGATGAAAACATGTATTTAAGTGTAAAAATGTTTTGTTATTTATGCATGTGTACCATTAATGACAGGTTAGTTACTGTATCAACAGTGGGAAATGTATTTCGAACAGCCAAGTCCCTTTTCTTCCCCTGCCCTGTAGGAAGGAAAACCTCCCGTTTCTCTTATTCCTACATCATCAGGCACTCTATCATTACAATCTGGCTAGGACTAGTGTGCATTTGAATGTTCCCTCATAAGAAGTTGTGGGGAGTGGATTATAGGGTTCCACAGCCTATAGCCTGAGTGTCCCGGCTAGCCCGGCAGTTATTAAGCACAGTTAAATATCACTCACTAAATGAAATCCACTCTCAACACTGTCATATAAAAAACTGATCGAGGGGAGCAGGGAGGGTGCATTGCGAGTGTGCAGACAGAATCGGGGTGAGGAGAGGAGGGGTCTCTCATGACATACACGCTGAACACAAATATCATTCATTAACAGTAATCTGCTATTTTAACACTGATGTATGGCCCCCTGGTAGCTGAGCCACTGATTCACATCCCAGGCTACAATTTCAATATGGACCTGCTATGCTGGGGCTGACTGGCTATCCGTCTCCCGACCCCCATCCTGCCCTCCCCCCTCCGTCACTACCCCAGAGTCTCAGGTGCCACGCCAGCGCGCCGCAAATGAACACATTTCCAGCAGCCGGCATCTTTGATGGCTCTATGATTCCTAGTGGGTCAATAGCTGGCAGGCAGTGGGAGAGGAGAGGAGACAGCAGCACTGGAGTGGCTGGCCGACAGCATGGTGATGATACAGAGACACTGGAAGGGAGAGGAGGCAATAGAAACCACAAGGCTGGAGTGGGCCCCAGGGAGTAAAGGCAGAATATGTCTGGGTTCAGTTTGAGTTTGAGAACACAGCAATGCGGTAGCTAAAGTAGTGTTTATACTCCATTACACCTTATGCTGGAATGCAAACAATGTATTTAGCTACATTTGTTCAGGCAACGAGATTACATAAACAGTACCGCTCTTACTCTACTATTTTCAGTAACTATACTGTAACCATACTCTATGAATAAAAACAATATTATCAGTAAAAGCTCAATTTGGCTGCCATTTTCATCTATCTACTCAGCCCACTGTACAGCTTCCGTTGGTCTTTAACTCTGTCTCACATTTCAATTCACGCATTCTAGTCAGCTGCATCAATCAGAAAGCAGAATAACACTCCTGCCGGTCCCCAGGTGACTTATATGAATACCTTGGAGATGTTTTCCTGCAACAAGCCTGAGGTCCCAGAGACCCCTGGACAGACAGACAGTAGATAACCAAGCTGTCTCTTCCCTACAGGCATTGTCTGCTATATTGTTGTACAGCCGTGGCTCTTCCCCTGTCAAGCCCAGTAAAAACACTCCCCCCACTACACACCCAGCTTGTCAGCTGAAATGAATTAGTAGACATCTTAATTATCTTACCGGTCAGTTATTCGAGGTTCCAAATAAATATTTCTATAATGTGATCCATGGCAGTGTTTCCCATCAGGCCCGGCTAGCTATTAAACTGATTATATTAGAGAAGTGATAGTTTGAGAGATGGCTACTGCCATGTTTATGTGCCAATGGGCCTCAACCACCATCCACCAGGCTATTATAACACCTCAAGTCATTTGGCGAGACGCGTGTGGTAATATGAGAATTTATGCAGTCAGCTGACCTCTTTGTCCTCTCATTTCAATGCTGCCATTTTGTCGTGAGGATGGTGAGGATCCATAGTGGTGTCATGGTGGTAGTTTGTCCTCATTAGAACCACCTCTGAATAGGAGAATAGAATAGGACTAGTCTACGTGTTGTCGGACACATCTGATAACACAGCGCTGTGCAGAGTGAAAAATCTATCTGCAGAGGCTCTGACAGTGGAAATGTGTGGAGAAATTGCTTTCGCGTTGCGGGATGAGTCAGGAATGTATGTCTTCTTCACCGTGTGGAGAGAGAGAGATGGAGGGAGAGAGAGAGGAGAGAGAGTACAACAAGAGAGAGAGAATGAGATAGGGAACGCGAGAGAGCTGTGAATCATCTCTCTCCACAGTGAATACTAGGGTTATCATGACACCACATCAGTGATATGTAGCCGCTATGAGCATTATCATGCAGCGCCGTATCCTGATATACATAAGTTCATGTTTTCTTGCTGTCATTATTGTTATTGATTGGGCACATTTTATAAATGCGGAATACATAATGTAGGATATATAGAGTATATCACTGTAGATGAATTCATGTTAGAAAAAGGGTTAGCGAAACTGTTAATCATTGACTCAAGTAGATATCCTCGTCATTTTCTCCAATACTTATTGCATAGAGATCTGTAACAAAATATGCTTGGCCAAGAGTTGCAAATAATTCAAGTGTGTGTTTTGCCCAATACTGTTGTAGGCTACTGTACGTGAAGTGGAAAAACATTTTTATTCGACTACCCACCCTTCTGTCTTTTCTCCCTTTATTCTCCCTGTGGACTCAACCCTGTTTGATGTATAGACAGGAGAACACAATCATAGTGTGGCTTTTGAAGATCTAGTCATGTGCAATGTGGTCCACTGCGTCTTCAATACACCTGTCAAGGGTTATTTGAGAGCACTGGACACACACACACACACACACACACAACGGTAGATATTGGTCAGTGACAAGTGGTGACAGATTGATTTAGTGAGCATGCAGTCTGTGATAACCCCCACAAACATCCTATGGAGTCCTGCTGCTTTGTTTAGGTTTCCCCCCTGAAGGAAATACAGCCATCTCCATGTGGATAGAAATTTATGAAAATTGCATTTCTAATATTCACCAAGCCCTGCCCATGCAATGGCCCTATTAAATCAATTGGGGATGATTACATTGAGAGGAACAAATCAATGCCACCCTGTAATTGCATATTACAAAGTTATTTTCTGCATAGATATTGATAATACGTATGTTTACATTTCATGTGATTAAAATCAATGTAGTAAAGTGAGTTATGACAGCTGCCCCTGATGATACATATTTATGGAGCAGGCTTAATGGGCTTGTTGATGCTTGCCATGGATTGCCTTCATCCATCTCCATACAGAATGCTTCCGGGGGTCCCAGCCATCCAGGGTGCTCTACAGCTAATGCCTGCCTGCCTGTATCGCACATGTGCACCACTTTAACAATGCATTGTCTCTGGGGCCTGGTTATCACAGCTGCCCTGGTAAATCTTTGGCCTGCTCTGACTGTAAATATTTGATATGGATAATCTAAATATGAGTATGGATTTTGGCTTATATGTGTTGTCGTAAAATTACTATCAAAACCCAAATTTCCCGAAATGTTATTATATTCTATTTTTTTACCTACCCGGAGCCATGTTCGACCCTCAAATTTGATTCGATGATATGTCCATCACGGAAATTAGATTGAGTTCCATTTTAAGATGGATGCCCCTTTCTGATAGTTTTTTCCCTTAAATAGCTGTCATTTCACACCAGGACCACTGATCCAGTCAGCCTGGTTCTCAGCAACTAGCTAACAGCTCCTCTACTTAATAGTGTTATGTGGCTCTTTGGATGATGCATTTTACTTTGGGAGCCAATGTTTGCAGCATGTTCCTGGTATCAGGTGCCTGGGCCCTGTAGTGTGTGTGAAACCAGATCCACCTCAGGGAGACAGTTGCAGTTGAACATCATAAGAGGCACACACTCATCCTCAGCCGCGATGTCTTTAACCACCACCCGGCCCTCCCAGCTCTCCAGCACATCACAGAGAATCATTGACAGCCACAGGGCTATCGGATAGCAGGCACGCTCAAAGGACATTTGGATTCGGTGTGTAAAATGCTTTTAGGTAAGATGACTGTTTGCCTGTGTAAAATTGTTTTCCCTCCAGAGTAGACGATGTACACAATTGCTGCTTAATGACTCATAACTAGAGAACACTATGGACCCAGACAGGATTATACATTACCTTGCCACAAACATGGTTAAGCTTCCACAAACAAGCAAGACCACTGTACATATCATTGTGTCAGCCGCACGGGGGGGCAGAGAGAGACATTTACCAAGTGGATAGGTGGAGGTTTGCGGAGGGGAAAAGCACTCTCACGTTCGCCGGCATCAATCCATTGTTGGTTATTAAGGACATAACCTTGTCCATTAGGTAAAATTCATGGAAATTACCTCCTCTCTTCCGTGATGTTAGGGCCCAGATTGGGTAGAGGAGGTTAGTGGAGAGGGGCAGTGGCACAACTAACCCCTATCCATTCTACCTCCGGCCTCATCCCGAGGTTTCAAGCCGCTGCTGAAGCTTTAAGTTTAATTAAAAGTTTATTTCCTTCTAGGTGACTTATGTTCTCTGCCAAGGTGAGTGAGAGTCAGGAAAGTTGACAGAACTGATTAGAGAAGAGGGACGGGAGGAAATGAATGAAATGAGTGAAAGGGAAGGATCGTTGGATAGGCAGGCGTTCTGCAGGGACTTATGGAAATAAATGAAATGAGTGAAAGGGAAGGATCGTTGGATAGGCAGGCGTTCTGCAGGGACTTATGGAAATGAATGAAATGAGTGAAAGGGAAGGATCGTTGGATAGGCAGGCGTTCTGCAGGGACTTATGGAAATGAATGAAATGAGTGAAAGGGAAGGATCGTTGGATAGGCAGGCGTTCTGCAGGGACTTATGGAAATGAATGAAATGAGTGAAAGGGAAGGATCGTTGGATAGGCAGGCGTTTTGCAGGGACTTATGGAAATGAATGAAATGAGTGAAAGGGAAGGATCGTTGGATAGGCAGGCGTTCTGCAGGGACTTATGGAAATGAATGAAATGAGTGAAAGGGAAGGATCGTTGGATAGGCAGGCGTTTTGCAGGGACTTATGGAAATGAATGAAATGAGTGAAAGGGAAGGATCGTTGGATAGGCAGGCGTTTTGCAGGGACTTATGGAAATGAATGAAATGAGTGAAAGGGAAGGATCGTTGGATAGGCAGGCGTTCTGCAGGGACTTATGGAAATGAATGAAATGAGTGAAAGGGAAGGATCGTTGGATAGGCAGGCGTTCTGCAGGGACTTATGGAAATGAATGAAATGAGTGAAAGGGAAGGATCGTTGGATAGGCAGGCGTTCTGCAGGGACTTATGGAAATGAATGAAATGAGTGAAAGGGAAGGATCGTTGGATAGGCAGGCGTTCTGCAGGGACTTATGGAAATGCGTCCCTCTTGTAATAAATAAATGTTTTTGTACATTTGGATGTTTGAGTCCACCAGCTCTTACAGTGAGCTCCAAAAGTATTGGGACAGTGACAACTTTGTTGTTGTTTTGGCTCTGTACTCCCGCACTTTGGATTTTAAATGATACATTGACTTCGAGGTTAAAGTGCAGACTGTCAGCTTTAATTTGTTTTCATCCATATCGGGTGAACCATTTAGAAATTACAGCAATTTTTGTACATAGTCCCCCCATTTTAGGGGACCAAAAGTATTGAGACAAATTCAGTTATAAGTGTATTAAAGTAGTAAAAAGTTAAGTATTTGGACCCATATTCATATCACATAATGACTACATTAAGCTTGTGACTACACATTTGTTGGATGCATTTGCTTTATGTTTGGTTTTGTTTCATTTTGGAGTTTCTTATTGTAAATTAGAATAGATGTCACGCCCTGGCCTTAGTATTCTTTGTTTTCTTTATTATTTTAGTTAGGTCAGGGTGTGACATGGGGAATGTTTGTGTTTTGTTGGTTTTGGGTGTTTCTATGGTAAAGGGGTTATTGGGTGTAGTATATGGGTTTGTGTTGAGTTCAGGTGTCTAGCGTTGTCTATGTATGTTTAGTTATCTAGGAGAGTCTATGGTTACCTGAATGAGTTCCCAATTAGAGACAGCTGATTTCGGTTGTTTCTGATTGGGAGCCTTATTTAGGGTAGCCATAGGCTTTCATTGGTGGTGAGTAGTTGTCTATGTGATACGTTTGTAGCCAGTGTGTGCACATCGTTGTTTTAGCTTCACGATCGTTTTCTTGTTTTGTTTAGTGTTTAAGTGTTTTTGTTTCGTGTGCCTTCTTCGTTAATAAAAAGGAGATGGCTTATTTTCCTAAAGCTGCGTTTTGGTCCGTCAATCCTCCACACGATCGTGACAATAGAATATGTTTCTAATACAGTTACAGACGCACAAATATCATACCCAAAAGACATGCTACCCTCTCATGCCTCATCATTTTTTGGAGGGGTATGATATTTGTGACTTTGTGACTTTCTCACTCATCATTATTCACGATTCATTCACGATTATCCATAATCATGGTACAATCCACAATAATATAGAATTGTTTAGAGACATATTCTATTCTTATTTACAATAAAAGTGACTCCAAAATGACACTACATTATTTGAACCACTTTAACCTCAGTCATTGTATCATTTCAAATCCAAAGTGCGGGAGTCCAGATCCAAAACCAACAGAAATGGTCCCTAACTCAATACTTTGAGTTCACTGTACTTCCTGCATGAATAAACAAACTATGGTGCAATTGAAGTACATGCATGTGACATAAAATCACACAGTTTATAACCGTGTTGAAGATTTACATTTCACATTGCAGTTTAACCCTATGTTAAAATCAAACAGACATACATACTGCTAGGCCATGAATCTCTGGACGATTGCTGACTCTCCAGCTCTCAGGTAAGGCTACTCATGATGTGAGGCTAGTTGTGCTTTTCTATGTTAATGAATTTGGCCAACAATCAACAACAATAATTCCTTTGATATGCATTCTTATGCCTACATACAGTATAGATGTGACCATCCCATCCTGCTAAGCTAAGGGACTATCCTGAAACGTAACATCCTCATCTGATGTACACAGCCCAGGCCTGAACAGCAGGGAGATCCAACCCGGTTTGGGAAGGGGGTAAGGGGTGCAGAGGTGGAGGAGGAGAGGGGGACCCTCTGTTTCACTTAGTGTCTGTCTCTTCCCTCGCTCCCAGCTGAGCCCTCCCTGTGACTTGACTTTATCTGTGTTCAATCACGCTGCAGCTCCAGCAGGCCAAATCGTTCGCCACCCGGGCTCCCGGACAGTGAAATATGGCCACAATTAGCCCCGGACACAGTTCAATGATGATAAAGAGTATTCACACCTTTTAGACCATGATTAAAAGGCCTGCCTACTCTGCCATTGATAGAGAGAACTAATTTCACATTACTATTATTATCACCATCTCTTGATTATAATGCACTCATTCTCCTTCCCTCTTTTCTTTTTCCTCGGCTCTTCCTTTCCTCTCTTGGCCGCAGATAGATGCCTTGGCTCCTTTATCATTTACACATCAGTGGCAATGACTTGCCCCATTTATTTTGACTCCTTTTTTTTCCATTTATACCTATGCTAGTCTGTTTCTATTCACATCCTCCAGTCTGCATAGAGGGTAGCCCATCTCCCTCCTCCAGCCCATCACCTATACCAGCAACCCATCACCCCCCCCCACCCCCACTACCAGGCAGATAGTCACACCATCACAGTCCCCCCAAATTGTGCATGAGGAAAGTCACTCCCTAAAAGAAAGAAGAAAATGGGTTGATAAATGGAGGGGCAGTAATAAAATGGAGACATCAAGGAGCATGAAAAGGAGAGGAGAAAAGGTGAGAGGGAGGGGAGGGGGCAGTAAACCGGCAGCAACGGAGCTGTCCATAGAAAGAGAAAGGGAGCGAGAGAGATGGAGAGGGTGAGGGAGAGGGAAGGAGAGAGAAAGGCAGAGGAATAAGAATGATCGGCTCTCGCCTGTGTTCCATCAAGGGAGAAATTACACATTTACTAAGGTTTTTTCTTAAGACGACGGCCCCATAGATCAAACCACTGGATGTACGAGCCAATTTTCAACATGAAATATAGACACCAGGAATCAATTTCACATGTGTTCTCTATCACCCTCTGCCACAGAATACTACTCCTGGTTCTTTTAGGGAATGTATCTACCTGTGACTTTCACTGACAGTTACTGTACGTTATGCGATGTACTGATGATGTATTATATTGTTCATGATTATGTGAGCATTTAAATAGTCTTTAATAGTTTTATATATCTGTAAAATTGGTAAGCCAAGCCAGCACCTGTAAGGATAACAATATGTATTTGTTCTAGGAGATTAATCCATACCCTCATGAAACACATTTCATTAGACAAAAAAAAAACATTCGACACATTTCACTGATTTTAATAGAGTAAGTAATGTTGTTTTTATGAAACAAGAAAACGATTACCATTGTATACTTCAATAGAATTCAGTTAGATAATACATTATGTTTGTGTTACAGTAATTAGAAGTTTGTTTCCACACCTACTACAAATCATAAAAAAATAGGATTTTTCAGTAAAAGAAGCTGACATCACATTCATTGTTTCCTTGACCCAGGGAGTTTGACATGATGTCATGTTTGTGCTTATAGCGGTAATAGTCTTATTGTCGTTGAATAGATAGAATAGAGTACATAGAATGCCATGATACAGCTGGTGTCTCCTGCACCGTGTTGGCAGGAAGTGAGTCATCATCACTTCCTGTCTGCTCGGAGACAGACGGGAAACGCCACTGTGCAAACAGCTTCATCCCCTATGGAGCAGGAGGGCAGCTGGCTGGTTCTCTGTCTGACTGCAGACACCTTAGAAAGTCATGGTCAGCAGCATCTCAGATGACTAGGACAGGAATATGGGCTGAAATCCTCTGGGATATAGGAGAGGGAAAAAGATGTCAGGGGGAAAATAAGATCATACATGCACCTCAATGTAAGGATATTTAGGCCTGTAACAAAAGTCTGCATGTATATTATCATATTAAAACGAATCAAGATGTGTGTGTTTTTCTTCATTTTGTACTATTTGACTCTCTTATTTGACTATAGTTTACCCTTTCTTTGTCATTTTGGACTATAAGACGGTCTCCTCAGTATGTATTTTTTTAAACTTCTGAACCATGGCCGTCTATGAACATGGCATTACTTCAGCTCACCCCCAGCCCCAGTCATCCTCTGTGTCACAACGCAATTACTGCACAACCAGTCAGGGCCCGCGGTGGATAAGCAGTGGGTGGATCTTCATGTAAAATTCACTTAGGTGCCATATTTTTCCTCCTGGACAAGATTAATTGCATTATAACTCGTTTTGGGAAGAATAATGGCAGTGCTGGCGTGCTGCTCAAACACCCTGTCTCACAGCGATTTCTTAATACATCCCACCAAATGGAGGTTAAGAGGGGATATTCTGGAGGTTATCTGGATCTCCTGCACGAGGCGGAGGAGATTGATGGGCTAAAAAGACTAGTGTTCTCTGGGCCACATTCATATGGTAATGCTCTATTGTAAAGAGGAGCTGGGGCTTTTCTTAATCTGGGCTGGAGTGAAATGGAGCTAGCTGTGCTAAGCACTTTATCTCCACACCTTGATGATGCTGTATGAGTGTTTCGTGACAAAACAACATATTTTGTAAATTAAAGAGGTTTTGATAGAAAATAAATGTCACGTGGAAAATGATAACTATTTTCTGATTGAGTTATAATAACAGCTACTGTATGTCTGGTACTAAAATTATACTTCAGACATTTGACTCAAATACATATTACACTTCATAAAGAGGACAACCCTTTGATATCAGTCATGTCATTTTGACAAACTTTTGAGTCATTTAGCAGACACTCTTATCCAGAGCGACTTACAGGAGCAATTAGGGTTAAGTGTTTTGCTCAAGAACACATTCTTTACTTATCGTCTCAGGGATTCCAACCAGAAACTTTTACATTTCTAGTCCAACGCTCTTAACTGCTTGGCTACCTGGCGTACTTATCTTAGATCAAATGGCATACAGGTTCAATGTATGGATGTGTGCAAAAATATTAAATGTATGCATGTCTGCAAAAACTATTGTATATTTTCATTAAAGAAAAAATAACTATTATGATATTAGTTGCAGCATTAAATGGACAGCCCTTTCACTTTGAATGATACCTGCACTCTCTATGGATCACACATAACTGATCTATAACTAATCTATACACATCGAACACACAACTCTATGTCAGCATCCCAAATAGAAACCTATTCCCCATATGGCTCTGCTCGAAAGTAGTGCACTATATAGGGGATAGTGTGTCATGTGGTACACAGACTATATCTAGCAAGTATAGATACCCCTACTGAGAACCAGCGGAGCAGCGTCGATTAAGTTGGATGCGATGTTTTTGACTACTGGTCACTCTTTAAGTGCCCATTGGAAGCTTGTATCCTAGTGCTTGTGCATGCATTTTTCTCATTATTATCCACACACTTGCCAGGCCCTAATCAATAGGCATATTAATCATTTGGAAGAAAAAAAGGGTGACAAACCAATTATTAATCTGCCCTGTCAAGTCCAATACAGTAATGAATTTACTAAAAATGGTCTTAACTTCATCCATTCATTAACTGCTGAAGGGTGGCAGACTTCACAATGTCACAGGATTTTCTCTGCTATTGACGCCAGCTCTGGCAGCTAATTTACAACCCTGTCTCCTGTGCAGAGCTCCACCATGCGCTAATAAAACGTACAGACGAGCTTGAAATACAGCACCTTCCATCTGACTCCATGTCCAAAATAGCCCGGTTTCTGGAATTTGGAGTTCACCTTTAAAACGAACTTTCCCTAGCTGTAGTATGTGTGTGTGGCCCACTTATTCCTCTGTAGGCCACATCAATAGAGACTTCATTCCTCATATCTGCTCCTGCTTGGCAAATTTGAAATTAACTGCCTTTATGTGTTCAACATTTAGCAACAGGATTAGCTTATCCTGAACCAAATGCACATGAGCATCAATTTGATAAAAATAAAAGCTTTAAAATGATGCACTCAAATGAAACTGTCTATTGTGCTGTCTGCCGATTTCCAGTCAACACCAGTAGAGGGCGTACCGCTGTAGCTCTCCCCCATGTCTTCTCTTCACCGCTACTTATTGATGAGACTGCTTTACGCTCCACTAAGCCTGTACTCAACAGAAAAAGACCAAAGCAGGATGATGCATCGGGAAATCATTTACTGGGACCACCCCACTTCAGTAACCACAATTTATGAAAATTTGATGAATTGATGAGCTCATGTTTCAGATCGTAAGCAAGGCTGCTTGCGGAGCAGATTTTTACTAAATGAGCGCCAGCAGCAGGAGACTAACTCATCTTATATCTTCTTAAATGTTGAAACAAACATTGTCCCGTGTGGCTCAGTTGGTAGAGCATGGCGCTTGCAACGCCAGGGTTGTGGGTTCAATTCCCACGGGGGGACCAGGATGAATATGTATGAACTTTCCAATTTGTAAGTCGCTCTGGATAAGAGCGTCTGCTAAATAATGTAAATGTAAAAATGATGCATTCTTTGAGTTTTCTAGTGATAAAATCCTAGTTTCTCTAGCCCAGCCATGCAACCCAGTCTAAGATCATGTTCTATTTATACAATTTAATGTTGTTGAGTGGTGAACCCCTCTCCTTCCCCATAACCCTACATTTGCATACAAATGAAGTTCTAAATGGGCTCAATGACATAATTGACTTGCAATTAGAAATATTCTCGAGCTGGTCACTTTGCAGTGGACAGAGCAAGTGCAAAATGAGGGGAAAAGGCCTGTTTAGCATTTTAATGAAGCTCATTAGCTGTCACTTCACTAGGCTGACAAGAGGACTTATTTATGCAATGGCCTTACAGCTTCATTTGAAACGTGAGTTCTCAGCAGTAATTGTTTTTGAGCATGTTGTCCCTTGATCATCATCGAAATTAGGCCCATTTGACTGAACTTAGCCAACATGTAGAAAGTGTAGCCTACTATGTTTAACTTGGGTGTAGCTTAATCATTCTGTTTTGTTCCAAGGTAAAGCAAGTTCCAGAAGAAAGGGGTGAAAAACAATCAGACATGCTTCAAATACGTCCAAACCTTTTTATGGTTCAACATAGCTTTGTAAGAGTTCAAAACCCTATTTGAACTATACCAACCCCACTGCTTTGACATTCACAAGCCTGAACTGATTTGAACAGAGAAGTGCACGGCACACCTTACTTGGTATCCGAGGCACCTCTGTTTTATCCGAGGTACTCTGAGGAGAAACATTCAGATGCTTTGCTTGCCGGCACCCTAATTATCCTGCGATGCAGCTCTTTTTCTAGGTGTGTTCGTGCCAGGCAGGCAGGGAGGGAGGCAGCGCTACACAGGGAGGTGTTAGGTTTGGGGGGGGGGGGGTTATCTCCTATCTCCCAGACAGGTTTAGCACCCCCAGATTGTAAACAAGGGCCCCAGTCGCTTCCTCCAGCTTGTTAACATCATCTCCGTCATTCAGCGCACCGTTACTGTCAGGTCCTCGCTGCGCCCTACGCAATCAGCATTAACCATGTCAGGCCCTTAATGGGAGCGCTGTAAAACCCGCTGACAGGCCCCGCACTGTGGATTCACATGGAAGACAAACTGCCTCCTCCACCTCACAGTACTCATACGCTGTACTCCGAGACACACACACATAGCATGCACACACACACTGAAGGCTGTAGTATAGAAGTACTGTAAAGATGAGCAGCATACATAAACATCTTTCTCTCAACAAGTAGCATCATAATAGTGTTTGTAAATCTTTGTGTTATTTCCTTATTAGTACCTCAGCACTGACTGTGTCAGTTACAGTCTGATAAAGGATATTGTGTGACACCTGTGAATAGTGCATTATGAAAGCATATGTTTTAAGGGGCCATGGGCTGTGTATTTATGCATTATAGACTGTTATGAAGTACACTACATGACCAAAAGTATGTGGACACCTGCTCGTCAAACATCTCATTCCAAAATCACGGGCATTAATATGGAGTTGGTCCCCCCCTTTGCTGCTATAACAGCGTCCACCCTTTTGGGAAGCCTTTCTACTAGATGTTGGAACATTGCTGCAAGGATTTGCTTCCATTCAACCACAAGAGCATTAGTGAAGTCAGGCACTGATGTTGGGCGATTAGGCCTGGCGCGAAGTCTGCATTTAAATTCTTTCCAAAGGTGTTCAATGAGGATGAGGTCAGGGCTCTGTGCAGGCCGGTCAAGTTCTTCCACACCAATCTTGACGAACCATTTCGGTATGGACCTCGCTTTGTGCACGGGGGCATTCTCATACTGAAACAGGAAAGGGCCTCCCCCAATCTGTTGCCATAAAGTTGGAAGCACAGAATCGTCTAGAATGTCTGTGTACGCTGTACTGTAGCTTTAAGATTTCCCTTCACTGGAACTAAGGGGCCTAGCCCAAACCAGACCATTATTTCTCCTCCACTAAACTTTACAGTTGGCACTATGCATTTGGGCAGGTAGTGTTCTCCTGGCATCCACCAAACCCAGATTTGTCCGTTGGACTAGCAGATGGTGACGCGTGATTCATCACTCCAGAGAATGAGTTTCCACTGCTCCAGAGTCCAATTGCACCAAGCTTTACATCACTCCAGCCGATGCTTAGTATTGCATATGGTGATCTTAGGCTTGTGTGGGCTGCTCGGCCCTGGAAACCCGACAAACAGTTATTGTACTGATGTTGCTTCCAGGGGCAGTTCAAATCAAAATGTATTTGTCACGTACGCCGAATACAACAACCTTACAGTGAAATGCTTACTTACAGGCTCTAACCAATAGTGCAAAAAAGGTATTAGGTGAACAATAGGTGAGTAAAAAAATAAAACAACAGTAAAAAGACAGTGAAAAATAACAGTAGCGAGGCTATATACAGTAGCGAGGCTATAAAAGTAGCGAGGCTACATACAGACACCGGTTAGTCAGGCTGATTGAGGTAGTATATACATGTAGATATGGTTAAAGTGACTATGCATATATGATAAACAGAGAGTAGCAGCAGCTTAAAATAGGGGTTGGGGGGGGGGGGGGGGGGGGGGCACACAATGCAAATAGTCCGGGTAGCCATTTGATTACCTGTTCAGGAGTCTTATGGCTTGGGGGTAAAAACTGTTGAGAAGCCTTTTTGTCCTAGACTTGGCACTTGTCCTAGACTTACCACTTGCCATGCGATAGTAGTTTGAACTCGGTAGTGAGTGTTGCAACAGAGGACAGACAATTTTTACATGCTTCAGCACCCAGCGATCCCATTCTGTGAGCTTGTGTGGCCTACCAATTTGCTGCTGAGCCGTTGTTGCACCTAGACATTCCAATTCACAATAACAGCACTTATAGTTGACCGGGGCATCTCTGGCAGGGCAGACATTTGACAAACTGACTTGATGGAAAGGTGACATCCTATGGCGGTGCCACATTGAAAGTCACTGGGCTCTTCAGTAAGGCAATTTTACTGCCAGTGTTTGTCTATGGAGATTGCATGGCTGTGTGCTTAATTTTAGAACTTGTCAGCAACGGGTGTGGCAGAAATAGCTGAATCCACTAATTTGAATGGGTGTCCACATACGATTGTATATATTGTGTACCAATGAACTGTTATAAATGATAATATAAATGACTGTTATAAATGATAATTTAATACACTAAGATTTGATAGAAGGCATTATACATGCATTGCACATTATGCATCATGTTTATGTTTTAATATCCTCCATTAGCGCTGTGTCAGATTTCGTACAATTACAAAGAAGTTGTAGGCTACAGATAATTATTGCACGTTTATGACATTGCTACAAAGACAAACTAAGAGACATGCCAAAGAGGTGTGTGAGAGAGACATCTGTCTGAAAGTGAGTGAGCAGAGAGGTAAAGTCAGACTTAATGTGGTCTGTGCTGTGGCGACTGATTGCATCATCCCCCTTCACAGCCACTGACTGCATCCCAAATGACACACTATTCCCTACATAGTGCACTACTTTTGTCCAGGGTCCATAGGGCTCTGGTCAGAAAGTGCCACTATAGGGAATGGGGTGCCATTTGGGGCACAAGCACTGTCTGCTGCCTCTGCCCTTCATTTAGATTAAAGCCATTCTCCATCTCTCCTGTCCCACGATTAGTGCCCTACAGCAATTTACAGGTTATATGTGACTTCATTTTGGAGTAAAAGGGACACTCGAGAGGTGTAAGAGGGATGAATATAATGGAATGACATGTAATTTAAAGTCCAGTGGTAGCAGGGTACAATCATGGCAGAAAGGCTTGAGGTGATGGGGAGACAGACAACGTGATAAGGTTTGAGGATAGTCAGCATCTGGTTCATTCTATAGAATTGAATAACGCCATTTTCTAAGCCCATTAATAGAAACAGAGAAACCAAGAAAAATTTCTTAGAGGGGATCACTGAGGTTGAAGATGTTCTCAGCCAGGTATCCATTTGGGACATAAAAAGAACATGCGAATCGTGTCATGATCTTGCCCTTTATGTAAACGGCTCTTGGGGCCACAAAGGCTAACTGCCCCCTCGCTTGGAGCCAATAGGTGCTTTCCGGGATGCCACTTTGAAACAATCTCTACATGGTCGAGCCGAACGGCCACAACTGTGAATGCGCTTGACCTTTCCCTCCCTGGACTAATCTGATTGTGCCTTCTTTATGAAATCAGCCGGTAAAGGTCAAAGAGCTATTTAACATGGGAACCCTTTAGCTATGGAATTTGCCTTGCAGTAAATTACCTTTATTATGTTTCATTCACATGTCACCCATGCAAAAGGCTACTTAACTCATTGGGTGTCAAGAGCCAAGAGAGTCTACAGCAATGGTGTTTATGGTTAATTGTTAATGTAACTGTCTTATTTGACCGTAAATCATGTGATGGATCAGGAAATGCCAAATATGTAGGCTATGGGGTTCACGTTTTTAGGAGCAGAACCCTGAAAATGATCATACAAGGCTAGGACACATAATTTTGCATTGCTCTCGTCTATAAAAAAAAATCCACAGTGAAAGGATACGTGGTCGCTATGACTCCCAGACCTAAGAGAGCTTTCTGAATATGACCAATAATATCAATGTCTGACTTGAATATTCCCGACCATTCATCGTGAGTGTTGTTAGAGATATGTTAGAGAGAATCAGAAAGGATAGACCTTCAACAAATATCAAATCCATACTGGAGAGAGACTGTCTCGGAATTACGAAGCAAAATGTCAAGCCTTCGTTTTGGAGCAGATGTCAAAGCAGGAACTAATAATGGGCTTGTCATTTGAACTGTTGAGCCATCATTCAGTAGCTCATGACCCTTTGCTTTCATAGATACTGTATGTCAGATATCCTCGGCCCCAGTTACACTGTATGTCACTCATGGACAACTGGATTACTGTCTTATTGGTGACATCAGACTTTCTCCCGTTGCCTAGGAGGGGGATAAATGATAGGATGCATCTCAGAGCTGCAGAAGTAGGTTGAGTCCCAAACAGTGGCGTTGTAAGGCCTGGATGTTTTTGGTCCAGCCCTGAACCTTTTGATGGTCCAATAAAATAAATATTTGTATAATTTTATTAATTTCAGGCTGTACGTCTGATATGAGTTTCCATAACCGTGCATCACTTGAGCTATGCAGTATTTAAGCATTTTTTTACAGACACATTTTTATGACAAAAATTAACAATACAATATACTGCACTAGGTAGGAGCAGGCTTCGTAAAAAGCCCCTGGACTGACGATCTGGTGCCTGCTGTGATTGGTTGAGATTTCACAATGCAGTTGCCCATTCACGTTCATTGACGCCTCCCCCACTCCTACAACGACGTTCACATTTCTAGTCAGCACTAAGATAAACGACTGTCACTCAGTCAGAGTCTGCAGCATAGCACAGAGAAAATATGGATATTTGGAACTTCTTCCGAAAGAGAGGCAAAAAAAGCAAGCAAATCGAGTGTGAGCAGGCAGCAGGGAATGAGGTGGAGATGGCAGAACAGCCAGAAAGTTAAAGTGCAATAGCAGCAGAGTTTGTGCAGGGTTGGTGGTAGCCATAATTATTATTATTATTATGGTAGCATAAGGGTTAATTATTATTATTATTATTATTATTATTATTATTATTATTATTATGGTAGAATAAGGGTTGGCTAATGCTAATACGTTAGCGCTTAGCATCCATAAACTATTGGTTGTCAGTCAGAGTTATTTAATGGTAGGTGTTGACATAAGGATGTTGACATAAGTTATGATATTAGGAAAATATATGTATTTTTATGGGTTTCGTTTCTGTAGCTAGTTTAGCTAGCTAGTCACTTCAGTAGCTACTGACCGAAGAGATTAGAAAAAAGAATTCTGACTGAAGCACATATCTTCTGACAGTGACACAGTGGCCCCCTGTGGGCTGAAGCTGAACTTTACTACAACTAGATATTTAACCATGTTTAAAATGGGCAATGTTGAGGTGGTAGAACTGACTAAATTAAATGAATCATAGAGGTCTTATAACCCATTCCATTCTACAGGTAAACATTTTTGGCTCGTCCCTTAAATAATTGGGATCGGTGTCCCATCCACGGGACAGTTGATCTAACGTAGGCTAATGCAATTAGCATGAGGTTGTAACTAACAAGAGAATTTCCCAGGACATAGACATATCTGATATTGGCAGAAAGCTTAAATTCTTGTTAATCTAACTGTACTGTCCAATTTACAGTAGCTATTACAGTGAAAGAATACCATGCTATTGTTTGAGGAGAGTGCACAGTTTTGAACATGAAAAGTTATTAATAAACAATTTAGGCACATTTGGGCAGTCATCATTTTGAACAGAAATACAATGGTTCATTGGATCAGTCTAAAACTTTACACATACACTGCTGCCATCTAGTGGCCAAAATCTTGATTTGCAGCTGGGCTGGAGTAATGCAGTTTTTTTCCCTTTGTATTATCTTTTACCAAATCTATTGTGTTATATTTTCTTACATTCCTTTCACATTTCCACAGACTTCAAAGTGTTTCCTTTCAAATGGTACCAAGAATATGCATATCCTTGCTTCAGGACCTGAGTTACAGGCAGTTAGATTTGGGTATGTCGTTTTAGGCGAAAATGGAAAAAAAGGGACGGATCCTTAAGAGAATTTTATATTCATATAGGTTATGTAGCTTCTTATCTGTCTTGTTCGGAGCTGTGTGAGTCTTAATGGACACTTACATTTTTCTTTACAGTTGAGTTGCCCTGGTCGTGTCAGTATACAGTAACTTTAAAACTAACTAATGATGTGTTGCACCTCTTACCTTGCTACCTTGCAGAAGCCAAGGAGAAGGACAGATGAGAACAGCAGGCCAGTGGAGCACTTAGAACAGCAGCAGCCAGGGGCAACTGGTAGGGAAGAGGATGGTTTTGGTGACCCAGATACAGGCCGAAAACAAGTTAAGCTACCCCAGTATCCCTTCGACTGTGATGGATTGCAAAAGAGGGCCTTTCAACACAAGTGGTTTGAAACCTTTGATTAGTTAGAATACTCAATTGAGAGAAATGCAGCCTTCTGGCTTTACTGTAGACCAGGGCTCTCCAACCCTGTTCCTGGAGAGCTACCCTCCTGTAGGTTTTCAATCCAACCCCAATTGTAACTAAACTGATTCAGTTTATCAACCAGTCAGGTGTGCTAGATTAGGGTTGGAGTGAAAACCTACAGGACGGTAGCTCTCCAGGAACAGGGTTGGAGAGCTCTGCTGTAGACTATGGAAGAGAACACAGCAGAAACAATAAGGATACATTGATCAGCACAGGGTACACAAATTGGAAGACAGCTCTGGACTCATTTCATGACCATGAGAAAACCGCTATGCACGACGCTACAATGGTGTCCTGGAAAAGTTATAGGAGTAGGGTAGAGCAGTGTTTCCCAACTCCAGTCCTCAAGTACCCTTAACAGTACTAATGTTTATTGTAGCCCTGGACAAGCACACCTGATTCAACTTGTCAACTAATCATCAAGCCCTCAATTAGTTGAATAAGGTATGTTTGTTCCTAGCTACAACAAAAATGTTGGGGGTACTGGAGGACGGGAGTTGGGAAACACTGGTGTAGAGCATCGAGACGTTGTAGAGCAACTGCAAGCTGCAAGTGTGTGTGAGACTCAGGAGAGACGGGAGTACTTCCGTTGATTAGTGGCTTAGGGAAAGAGGGTGTACCCTTCCGTGGTCACGAGGAGATGGAGTCAAGTAATAACCAGCGGAACTTTCTCGAGTTCATGAAGGTCCTTTCACAATTCGATCCATTCCTCCAAAATTACAGGGCCTCTTCTCACAGCACTTACCTGTCCCCAGTCTCTCAAAATGAGATGATCCAGAACTGCTCCCAAGAGGTCAATGCAACAATTGTGAAAGAAATTAAGGCAGACAAAATGCATTCTGCAATAGAAGGTCATGCCAGGGATAGGCATATTGAACAGTTGGCAGTGGGTTACACGAGCGGGGAAGTTGGTGTACAGGCACGTTTGTGAAGTGCCTCTACACCAACTTGTGTGAAGTACTTAAGTCGCTTTTTGTGGTATCTGTACTTTACCATTTTTTTTCTACTTTTACTTTACTACATTCCTAAAGAAAATAATGTACTTTTTACTCCATACATTTTCCCTGACACTCAAAAGTACTCGTAACATTTTGAATGCTTAGCAGGACAGGAAAATGGTCCAATTCATGCACTTATCCCTGGTCATACTGACTGCCTCTGATCTGGCAGACTCACTAAACAAACATGCTACGTTTATAAATGATGTCTGAGTATTGGAGTGTGCCCCTGGCCATCCTTAAATGTCAAAAACAAGAAAATTATGCCATCTGGTTTGCTTTATATAAGGAATTAGAAATGATTTATACATTTACTTTTGATACTTACGTACATTTTAGCCATTACATTTACTTTTGATACTTAAGTATATTTAAAACGAAATACTTTTAGACTTTTACTCAAGTAGTATTTTACTGGGTGACTTTCACTTTTAGTAATTCTCTGTTAAGGTATCTTTACTTTTACTCAAGTATTACTGTAACGGCTGTTTGCAGAAGAGGACCAAGGTGCAGCGTGGTACGTGTTCATGATTTTGAATAAACCTGAACACTAGAACAAAAAATAACAAAGCGGAACAAACTAAACAGTTCTGTCTGGTGCATACACACAAAACAGAAAATATCTACCCACAAAACCCATGTGGTGAAGAGCTACCTAAGTATGGTTCTCAATCAGAGACAACGATAGACAGCTGCCTCTGATTGAGAACCACACCCGGGCCAAATAACAAAGAAATACAAAACATAGAACACAAAACATAGAATGCCCACCCCAACTCACGCTCTGACCAAACCAAAATAGAGATAAAAAGGATCTCTAAGGTCAGGGCGTGACAATTACAATTGGGTACTTTTTCCACCACTGCTGCTGTGGCAGGTGTATTTGTATTTATTTTGTACAAAATTGTTAGTAGATCAACAAAAATGTATATGTGAAAATAGGAACAGAAAATATAATAACTGAATATATTAATTGATATTAGTCTGTATATAATATATGTACCTGTGTAACCCCCATTCAAAAAATTACAAACGAAATAAAAAATTTGTCACAAAAAAATATCTTATTAGATCTAATCTCTCAATGTTCATCTAAAAGTGTACCAAATTCATGCACTAGCCGTTGATATTTAGGATGCCCCCGGGCATCCCTACTTGCTTTGGGCTAAACCCCAAATTGAGTATCACAGTATGAGTCATAATATCCATAAAACCTAGCGGTAAAACCTGGAAACAGATCGAATTGTTTTTCCACCATTAATTTTTCCGTAGGGGTTTTAGAACTACTTCTTATAAGGTCTGTGTTTCATGTAGGCTGGCATGACTTTTTGATAACCGCGCAAATCTCTATCAGACAAGGTAGCTTTTATCAATATATTCTCCTGTAATTACCCCCCTTCCCAGATGAAACGTTAATTAGCCGCTAATGTGGCTATCATACAGAAGTACAAATCCTGTCGCAAGCTTTGATGTAATCACCCAAGGCCCAGGGTGGGAAAAAACTCCACATTTCTACATGCAAACTCTCATCAACAAGTAGCATGCCTTGATGTCCTCCTCGTTGTTATCTGTGCCCCACTTTACAGACAACACCCTATCCAACGACTGATAGAGTAACACGCTTGGCCCTAACCACTGCTCCATAATTGCTGGCCGTCAACTTCCCTCTCCTCGTGGTGTGCCAGTTTGGGTTGGTGCCCTGTCCAACTGTTGCCTGCGGTATAGCCTCCTGCTGCTCCACCGACAGCGCCATGCCAGCCAGGATGCCTGTATGACCCAGGTGCCCTTGTTTTTTAACAATGTCCGGTACAGACAGGGAGGGTAGTGGTTGTTCTGGATCAGGTTCAAGGAAACAATGCCATTCCACTGAACCTGCCCCAGAAACGGTTCCTTACCCACTGAAGATCCTCCTCTGTGGGCTCTAGGGACAGAGGGTTGTAGTCTTTGGTCGGGTACAGGCCATCCACTGCCTGCACCTGATTGGGTGCAGCTGGCTTCCTCCACTCATATTCCACTTACGTATGGCCAATATTGTGAACCGCCAAAATAGGCTGCATGGGTACACTTATGAGCTCCACGGAGGCATTCCCATGTGGTAGAGAATCCTCTGGTCATCAATAGAGACCTGCCAAGAGGAAAGATGTTAAGTACCACATGCCTTTCAATGCATGACTTTGAACACCTTGAAATGCATTTGTTGTAAGAAATGTGCTATATAAATACATTTTGAATTGATTGATGACATTACAGCTGTAGGATATTTAATTAACTGTAATTTTCACATGGGGACAAGTGCAGTTTTTCCATAAACTTTGAATTGATAACTGGGGATTTTATCACTTGACATGTCAATCATACAGTGGGAAGGATCCTATAAATCAAGACTGTGTGAATGCATGTACCACTCAGAATAAATAAATACTGTGCCTTTGAAGATTTATCTCTGGTCATGAAACTACAGTACAGGCTGGATTTCTAAACAAAGTCAATTCTGAATGTCAATAGATTTTTGGATTCATTCTCATCAATGACAACATTCTAGAACTGAGTTATCAGTCATCTAAGTCTGGTATCCAGGGTAATCTGGTTACTGATTATATAATTGATTAAGTGTCTCTTTCCTTGTAGAATGTTGACAGCAGTATGGAACACATTGTATTGCTATGATGCTCAAACTTAACTTAATAGCTACACTCACCGACACAGGATAAACTTCATCCCAATGCCATGAGGTCTGAAATAGATACCAAACTTGAAATACTGTACAAACAATTATCCAGGCTAAGTACTACAATATGATTTGTTCATCTACTGCTCTGCTAAATAGCTAGCTAAAGTGTAGTCAGTGACTAGCTAAAACAGAGAAAAAGGATGGTAGAAATTCAACACTATTCGATTAATTTCAATACAGCAGATGGATTCATCATGGATTGGGCAAAGGTCTCTGATCGTGCTGGTGAACGGTAGCTGACAGTGTCGGCTAGAGATGACGTGCAGGATCTTCCTGCAGGAATTTGTAGTCGTTATCAAACGTCATGCCAAGGTAAGCCTACACCAACCACGTACTTAGTTTGAAGTGTTTGTAAAATTCACTCTGTGAAAAAACGATTGGAACCAAAACCACTAGTTTTAATGTTTATAATGACGTGTCCACTGTGCCGGACTATGTCTTCAAATCCTAGAAATGCCCCATGTTCCGAATGGCACCCTGTTCACTATGCCTGGTTCTGGTCAAAAGTAATGCACTATCTTGGGAATATGGTGCCATTTAGGACATAGTCATATGCAGTTGCAGGCAAAAGTTTGGACACCTACTCATTCAAGGGGTTTTATTTTTACTATTTTCTACATTATAGAATAATTGTGAAGACAAAACTATGAAATAACACACATGGAAACATGCAGTAACCAAAAAAAGTGTTAAACTGTCAGAAGGTGAGTGTAGCTGGTGCATGAAGTCAGGCGCAGGAGAGCAGAATGAGTGAGCAACGTACTCAACAAGGCACTGTCACGCCCTGACCTTAGAGATCCTTTTATGTCTCTATTTTGGTTTGGTCAGGGCGTGAGTTGGGGTGGGCATTCTATGTTCTGTGTTCTATGTTTTGTATGACTTTGTTGTTTGGCCGGGTGTGGTTCTCAATCAGAGGCAGCTGTCTATCGTTGTCTCTGATTGAGAACCATACTTAGGTAGCTCTTGCCCACATGGGTTTTGTGGGTAGTTGTTTTCTGTCTTTGTGTCTGCACCAGACAGAACTGTTTCGTGTTGGTCTATTTTTGTTATTTTGTCTTAGTGTTCTGAGTTAAAATAAATATCATGAACACGTACCACGCTGCACCTTGGTCCGATCCTTCTCATTCCGACGACAACCGTTACAGGCACAAGGTAACAATTACACTTGACCAAAACAAGATGGTAAAGATAACGCACGGGTGAACACAGCACCCGTCAAAAAACCAGCCATCAAATAATCCTAACTGAACATGTAATAATCCCGCACAGCACCATGGGGGAAACAGAGGGTTTAAATACAGGAACAAATCATTGTGAAATGGAAAACAGGTGTGTGAAAACAAAGACAAAACCAAAGGAAAAAGAAAAGTGGATCGGCGATGGCTAGTAAACCGGCGACGCCGACCGCCGAGCGCCGCCTGAACAAGGAGAGGCACCGACTTCGGAGGAAGTCGTGACATAAACAAATCCAAATATATTTTATATTTGAGATTCTTCAAAGTAGCCACCCTTTGACTTGGTGACAGCTTTGCACACTCTTGGCATTCTCTCAACCAGCTTCATGAGGTAGTCACCTGGAATGCATTTCAATTAACAGGTGTGCCTTCTTAAAATAACATTTATCAGTTTGAGCCAATCAGTTGTGTTGTGACAAGTTAGGGTTTGTATATAGAAGATAGCCCTATTTGGTAAAATACCAAGTCCATAAAGATCAGTCAAATAGAAACGACAGTCCATCATTACTTCAAGACATGAAGGTCAGTCAATCCGGAAAATTTCAAGAACTTTGAATGTTTCTTCAAGTGCAGTCGCAAAAACCATCAAGTGCTAAGATGAAACTGGCTCTCATGAGGACCATCACAGGAAAGGAAGACCCGGAGTTACCTCCGCTGCAGAGGAAAAGTTCATTAGAATTGCCAGCCTCAGAAATTGCAGCCCAAATAAATGCTTCACAGAGTTCAAGTAACAGACACATCTCAACATCAACTGTTCAGAGAAGACTGCGTGAATCAGGCCTTTATGGTAGAATTGCTGCAAAGAAACCACTACTAAAGGACACCAATAATAATAAGAAACTTGCTTGGGCCAAGAAAGACGAGCAATGGACATTAGACCAGTGGAAATTTGTCCCTTGATCTGATGAGTCCAAATTTACGATTTTTGGTTCCAATCGCCGTGTCTTTGTGAGACGCAGAGTAGGTGAATGGATGATTTCTGCATGTGTGATTTCCACCGTGAAGCATGGAGGGGGAGGTGTGATGGTGTGGGGGTGCTTTGCTGGTGACACTGTCTGTGATTTATTTTGAATTCAAGGCACACTTAACCAGCATGGCTACCACAGCATTCTTCAGCTATACGTCATCCCATCTGGTTTGCGCTTTCATTCGTTTTTCAAAAGAACAATTACCCAACTTGTGGAGGCTAGTGACTTAGATAGGGTTACTTACACAGTGTTGGAAATGGATCACAGCAGAGATTGAATGAGGGTAGGAGGCATGAGTTGAAGTGTCGGAGGCTTGACCAGTACAGGACAGGATTTGACCGGGAAGACAAAAAAACAATAAAATACTTTTTTGCTCCATAAAGTATTCCAACAATATGTGCACCGCCATCATGTCTAATTCAAGTCTTCTCATGTCTCTGTCATCATGACATGCAGCACTTTGGGGTGGACATCCACCTGTCTTGATCAATGAGAGATGACTTTAAATAGACAAGATGTCCACAAAAATATTTGCTTTTGAGAGGAAATATCAGTCAACAAAGGGAATGGGCTGGTGGGGCTAAAGAAGGTGTGAAAAGTCTTATGAAGGCAGTTGTTAGACAGTATGAATTGTTGTGTATGGGAGAGCACTTTTCCTCATGATATATATTCACTCACTATAGTCACTCAATTAGCCCATGTCAGTAAAAAATAATTGATTGGTAAATTAGTCTAACCAGCTATCTAAACTTGTAGTAATGACGTCCGAAATACTGACCGGGTGCGCAGGGCACATGCCCAGGGACCCCTGAGCTACAGGGGGTCCACGTCGATTTTGTTAGTCACTTTCGCTCAGATATCACATTAACCTGGCATAAGTCATGGCAAAATGTGTAAAATTACAGGAAATTTGCTTTAAAACTGCAAAAATGTCTCCCCACCCCATCGCAAAATGTGTAGAATTGCAGGGAATTTGCTGTAAAACTGAATACTTGTTTTCTTCTTCTGTAAAGCTAATTTATTTGTTTACCTTTAGTTAATCCCTCAGTATTTATTAAATTATATATATATTTTTTTGGTGGCCAAATCTTTATTAATTTTTTTTCTTGTTGGGGGGACTATATGCACAATACATAAGTACATATGATTTAATAGTTGGCTCGCAGTCATCTGTGGGCTGCCAATCAAAAATAAGAAAAACACAAATACAAAGTATTGGTCACCATGATCATAACACAGAGCCAAAAAGTAACAATAATACTGTAGTGTGTAAAAAGAGAGAGAGAAAAAAAAGAAGTGAGCCATTGTTTTTCAATTTTGCGCCAAATAGAGATTGTGTGAGACATAATAGGACCAAAGCGTAGTTTACATTGTTTAAGCGATATATCAGTGAAGACCACCTCTACCAGGGCAATAGAATACATCATATTTCTCTCTATACTCAGCCAGGGGGTGGAAGAATCATGTCTAAATCAATTTAGGATGGGACAAAATGCTAGTGCCTGGAAACAATTTAAAGTTTGGTATGGATAGCAAACTTATTTGTTTACCTTTTGTTAATAAAATAGTTTTTCTGCTAACAGATCCCTCAGTATGTATTCAATTGTAGTTATTCATTCCTGTGATGAGTTAATGTGTAGCAGCTAATTGTATAGCTAATAGGCTATGTGTTTGTAGATTGACTGAGGTTATGTTAAAGCAACCAATGTGATAATGGCTGGAGTCATTGTTGCTTGTTTTTACTGTTCTCCAAATAACATTTAAGGGTTTTTAAACTGTGTAGAAATGCAGTAAATCAGCTTCAACTTTCTAAACATTTCTTCTGAAGGCAGACCCTGGCTAAGGCCCTGGCAACAAGACTGAACTAATGATTAGTACATCCTTTATAAGGACCTATATTAATCATCTGGTGAATGGAGTAATGATTAATAAAATATTTACTAATAAATGTTTTATTACCTGAAGTTATTATAAAGTGCTACCACACATATATATTTAACTCAACTGCCTCTAAAAGGTCACTGTGGAGAATGTACTGTACTTGATTAAGATTCAGAAAATATCTGTTCCATCAATTGTAATGTAATGTGTGTAATTGATCATGTGTGCTGCAATCTAAAAAAAATACATGTAACATACAAGTACACAGAGACACAGTCTGTTCAACTAATTTTGAAATATGTTCTACATATAAGACGCAGCAACAATGTAACACATATACTCCATTCCAGATATAGTTATAGTCTTAGTTATAGGCTATAGTCTGTTCATAAGAAAATGTTTAGTCATGGCCAAGAATTTATGTATTTCTACAAAACTTCCTTTTGAAATTGGGAGCATGCTTGTATTCAAGCAGATAGATTCATGTGCGCCACAACAGCAGAACCTATAAAAGGTCACATCCAAGGTTATTATAGTTTTGTGTTTATATTTCTATTAGAAATCCAGTTTATTTTCACTTAGTTTTCAGAACAGATTTGCTAGTTTGTATTTAGTTTGAATTGTATCCAAATATTTCTATTTTGTTTTTATATTATTTAGTTTCAGTTTTCGTGTTACGGACAGAAAGCATGCGTGGGAGGCTAGGAGAGTTCGTGTTTTTTGGGACATCACTTCTTGCAATGGCGATCAGTAATACAATAATACATAGGGTGATGGTGTCAAGGGTGTGTACGGGAGGCGAAGTCAGATGCAGGAGAGCAGAGTGTAGTGAACAGGTGCACTTTAATTCCGTTACACAAAATACAGCACATAAAAACAATAACATGCCAAAAACACGGAACATGGCAAAAGTAAAGCGCCCAACAATAATCCACATCACAAACAAACAATTACACACAAAGACATGGAGGGGAACAGAGGACTAAATACATGCAGTAATTATGGAATGAAAACCAGGTGTGTAATGGAACAAGACAAAACCAATGGAATATGAGAAATGGAGCGGCGATGGCTAGAAAACCGGCGACGTAGATTGCCGAACGCCGCCCGAACAAGGAGAGGAGCCGACTTCGGTGGAAGTCGTGACAGATGGGTTAGGTTAGGATAGGTTTCAATTATAAAGTCAATCTCATTGTGACTTGAATTTAAAAGGAATTGTGCAAAGACTAATGAAAAGATATGGCCAGATGAAACCCTCTCTCGCCCATGTTTCGAAGTAGCCTACAGTGTTGTTTTGAATTATGTGCAGTGAGTGAATTTGAGATCAGATGGTGTTAACAAACTGTAGCATAGCCTATCTGTGTTTAGTTTCAATCAAAGCATATATTTTGCCTGGTGGCGCCACACGAGAGAAAAAATTGACCATTCGCACAATCATCCAGAAATTTCATAAGAAATTAGGTGGTGTTTTTTGCCTTATAGTAACATTATACCATGCTATTATATTCGGTTCTGTTATGAGTAATTCTAACATGATGTGATCTTTAGCCTACATTGATTCAGCTTTGATCTAACTTTATTAAACACGCAGCATTCGCCAGTGTAGCCTTTTTTCTCTGAGTAGAGAAGAGACTGTGCTTAAAGTAGAGAATCATACATTTGCACAAATTGAATCCGCAGGCACTCCGTTTTAACTTTAGTAGTACATGTAAGAAGATTCCAGGTAGCTAACCAGACAACTTTTTCTGCTGTTAGCTAGTGATAGCTAGTGATAGTGATACACAAGCTAGGCTTATTTGAAACATCGCCATCTCCTGGTCGCATTTACCCGCCAGATTCAGTAGTTGGATAACCCCATTGAAACCGCCAGATTTTTTACCAAAGTTTAGAAAAAAACTTTTACATAATTCATGATGGATTTTATTTTATTATGGAGTCAAAGATAATAGTTTCAATACAGTTTTTCAAACCTGTTTGTTGATTATTTTATTTAAATTTACTGAATAGTTCTGTCATGATTAGTTTTAGTTTCAGCTTACTATAATAACCTTGATCCCCCCCGTCCCCCCGTCCCCCTGAAAACAGTCCAAATAGAATTATTCATGTCTGTTTTATGTAAATGGAAAAAACACTTTTCTAATAGATTCATGTCATCATACTAAAAGCCTCTCCTCGGGAACAATTAAAGATAACAAATTAATATTGCCTATTATTTCAAACAGATTCCCAGATGCAGAATCCATAATTCTAAACCAATTGTAAAATTACTCCTTATGAATGTGCTGCAACGTGTCATTTAATGTTTCTTTTCAGACTAAAATCATTTCTTTCATTAATCAAAGGTTAATGACATTGAAGTTTTAGAGTTTATGTGATGGGAGGCCTGTGCACTCAGACTCTGAACACAACTTTCCTTTACTATATAGGATGATATGGCTTCTGTAGGGAAACAAAGCAAAAGTGTAGAGAGTGTATAGTAGTATTTTACACCCACACTAGCTTCCCTAGCAAGCCTTCATTTATTCATGTTAAATCTATTTGTTACTAGGCTTAATGACTATAATCCCCAACTTAAGCATACACCATAAGTAAGACCATTGTGTTGCTGTCACGTATACTCCCTCTCCGGCCTCTAGGTCATCAGGCTGCTGATTATCCCGCACACCTGTCACCATCTTCTCGCTCACCTGTGCCTCATGACACTCACCTGGACTCCATCACCTCCTTGATTATCTTCCCTCTATCTGTCCCTCCCCTTGGCTCTTTCCTCAGGTGTTATTGACTCTGTTTTCATGTCGGTGCGTTGTTTGTGTTTGGTGTTAATTGTTTTTTAAATGTATTAAAACACTCACTCCCTGAACTTGCTTCCCGACTCTCAGCTCACTCGTTACAGTTGCGTCGTTAAAAATTTTATGTGCATATAGTGCTCATGTGTAAACAGATATTCTCTCTCAAATTAACTGCAGTACTACTAGTAATTACAGGATTATGTACAATATCTAACAGAGCACAGTATCTCCACATCGTTCTCTCCAGTCCTTTGTTATGCGGCTGTGGGGAAAATGCTTGATGGGGGATTCATACAATCATTGCAATTTCATTATATGTTTTTGCCACCCTCAAATTGGAAAGGTTGTATTTCACTCCTCCTGAATTCACTTGTAGGTTCAGAGAGGAAGTGGAGACTGTCCAAATCTCCTGAATTTGCTATTGTAGCCAGGGACTAAACAGAATATCAAACAGAAAATAAAAATGTCCCATCTATTTCTATACACAAGAATGCAATCCAAACGCCTGCATAAGGCCATGTTGGATCATCAAGAGTAGGTTCCAGCAGTGGCAGCAGCCACACTGACTGTACTACATTGTAGAGAGGATGGCTAAGGGTCAGGTAAATAGTGCCTAGATCATGTAAAGGAGCTGTAATATTTTCCAGATAAGGTTTATATTATTTAATGACATTGTAGCAGGAAGGAAGGAACCATGCTGGCCTGTCTGTCCTGGCACATACACAGCAGACAGTGAATAGGGAAGAACAAGATGATTTAATGTAATGGGGGAAATAAAGCATCATTAGCGCAAATTAACTTTTGTCAGCCGAGGTGATCTTGTTGGGTACTAATGCCACTGGCAACCATGGAGATAGCAATTTATGCGCAGGGAGGTAGGGTCAAGTGAAGTGCACTTCGTGATGCATTTAGCCCTGAATGGCAGCGGCGGTCACCGGCGTTCCATATTGTTTTGCCTCCTTGAGTTTGCAGTGCCAAGACGAAGGAAGCACCATGTTTAATTCATACCGTTGGTTTAACTCACGGCCAGGAATGAATCCTAGTCCATTAATTAGTACCAAACGGCCATTCAAAACAAGATCTGCCTTGTATAGGTCACCGATTTTGCAGCGCTCTAGTGTTGCCTTGCTCCTTTGGCTGGAGTGGAGTGGACATCCAAGGCTTAGAGCAGGAGTCCTGCTGACTGCATGCTCACTGTAGCTGGAATATATCACATCAATACAGTTTCTCATGATGCAGATTATAGCTGCCTAAATGATGCCTTGCCTATGCCATTTTTGAGAAAGCAGTTATTTGAACCGTCAGTTTATCATTATAATTATTGAGCTGCTGATGCTGTTATGGATTATGTGATTGTTTGATATTATCATGGATCATGGAACAACAAGATGTACTGTGGACTTGTGGTTTGTCTCTTGGCTGCTGTGTAGCTACGCCTGAATACGTGGGCTGAGTGTTTCCTTGCTTTCCAAACATTTAATTGGCTTTAGTTAATTTATTATGATAGTATTGTTCAAAAGGGACACATGAAAATATTTAATAAAAGCCACTGATGAAACAGGAATACGAGAAAATATTGATGCTAAGAAAACTGTATTGCATTTTTTTCTGTCCATTTTAAACTGGCAATTAGATGACAACAGAAGTGGAGGACCTAAAATATCCTACCTCTATTATCACTAATTTTGTAAGCATCATAAATGTAAATAACTAAGTACAATTAAAAAGACTGAAGAACAGTGTTGACAAATTCAGATGGACCCTGGTGACAGGATTCTCCTTTCCTGGGGAACGAAGCCAAATTGATCTACCCCACAGTGCCATTTCCTCTCCAAAGACAGTCTTTTTCCCACCACCTTTTCATGCCATGAAATCAGTTATTACTGCAGAGGCCACAGACATCTCCCTTCTGCAGTTTATCTTTGTTTCAATTCATTTTCAATGTTATTTATTGGTTGTTCTGCTATACTTTTTGTTAACCTGTATTTTTATCTCCATTAAATTGTTTTTAGGTCGATTTTTTTTATTTTCTTCTTGGAATAAGAACTAACCAGATTACATGTATTAGTAGTAATTATTTAGCATCGCTACAACGGGAAAAGAGGAGAGCAGCGGTGACTAAAAGCATGATCTGAATCTCTGGCGGAGTAGCTGAGAGACTAGAAGCACCATGTTAGATGGGAGGGAGATTAAAGCCTTATATGTTAATCAAGCCATGATGAATAGACCATACTCACACAAACACAGGCACCTCACGAGTCCCTTGTGCATTCTCCACGCAATTGGGACGGTGGACGGGGAAAGAGAATTAATTCTATTAAGTGAGCTTGTAAGGATGCACTGTATGCAGATAAGTGGTGTGTGTCAGGGAAAATTGCGGGGGTGGGGGTCACTGGAAAGTTAAGTTCATGTAATGCACTTCTGAGGTGGGGCTGTCATCGCTGTGACATATCTAAATCTTCTTAGTTAGTGGGGTCTAGCTAACGGATTATCAGCCACATTTGAGTAATAGACTCCTCATTTAGATTTAATGCGTTTTGCATAGAGAGCAACCTCCCCTCATCACTCTTAAAGATGAATCGGCTTCCTAGGCAAAATTCTAAAGATATTAGTCTGCCGGCAACTGCATAAATCATAACATTTTACTAATGGGAGCAAAGTTAAACACTCCTCCCACCCTTTTAAGCACACATGGAGGAGGATTATGATGATGCTGCCTTGGCCATTTGTTCTCCCATGCAGGCAGGCAAAGGTCCTCTTTATTTACATTAAGCTTGTGCCCAAACGGCACCCTATTCCCTTTAAAGAACACTACTTTTGACTAGAGCACTATAGGCCTTGGTCAAAAGTAGGACAATACAAAGGGAATAGGTTGCCCCTTTATTTACATGGAGTTTTGTGTCCACACAGCCCACAGGGAAGCTGGCTTTACATAAGCATAAAGCCATCAATCATTGATATTTATTTCAATTAACTACTACATTATCATAGTGTAATTCATACTGTTTGCCTCTGCATAGGACAAATACTAATGGTAGAGTGTTGACCTACCGTGTGTTTACCTCTCATGAAAAGATTATATAAAGAGATGGCGAGAATAGTGTGAAAATGTGGATTATTAAAGGTGCGGTGCAGTCAAAAACATGATTTTGCTGTGTTATATATATATATATATATACTGTCACGCCCTGACCTTAGATCCTTTATTCTCTATTTTGGCTAGGTCGGGGTGTGACTAGGGTGGGCATTCTAGTTTCTTTTTTTCTAGGTATGGCTTGGTATGGTTCCCAATCAGAGGCAGCTGTCTATCGTTGTCTCTGATTGGGGATCAGATTTAGGCAGTCTTTTCCCACCTGTTTGTTGTGGGATCTTGTTTGTTTTTGTATTGTTGCCTTTGAACACGACAGAGCTGCACGTTCGTTTCTTTACTCTTTATTGTTTTTGTGCCGGTTCTCATAATAAAAGATGATGAACCCAAACTACGCTGCATTTTGGTTCGATTCTTACAACAACGTTCGTGACATATACACACAGTACCAGACAAGAGTTTGGACACCGACTCATTCAAGGGTTTTAATTTTAATGTTATTTATTTTATCTTTATTTTTACTATTTTCTACATTGTAGAATAATAGTGAAGACATCAAAACTATGAATTAACTCATATGGAATCATGTAGTAACGGGAAAAAGGTTTAAACAAATCAAAATATATTTTATATTTGAGATTCTTCAAATAGCCACCATTAGCCTTGACAGCTTTGCACACTCTTGGCCTTCTCTCAACTAGCTTCATGAGGTAGTCACCTAGAATGCATTTCAATTAACAGGTGTGTCTTGATAAAAGTTAGTTTGTGGAATTTCTTTCCTTCTTAATGCGTTTGAGCCAATCAGTTGTGTTGTCACAAGGTAGGGGTGGTATACAGAAGATAGCCCTATTTGGTAAAAGACCAAGTCCATATTATGGCAAGAACAGCTCAAATAAGCAAAGAGAAACAACAGTCCATCATTACTTTAAGACATGAAGGTCAGTCAATCCATAAAATGACAATAACTTAATAAAGTTTCTTCAGGTGCAGTCGCAAAGATGAAACTGGCTCTCATGAGGACCGCCACAGGGAATGGAAGACCCAGAGTTACCTCTGCTGCAAAGGATAAGTTCATTAGAGTTACTAGCCTCGGAAATTGAAGCCCAAATAATTGCGTCACAGAGTTCAAGTAACAGACACATCTCAACATCAACTGTTCAGAGTAAAATGGGTGAATCAGGCCTTCATGGTTGAATTGCTGCAAAGAAACCACTACTAAAGGATGCCAATGAGAAGAAGAGACTGCTTTGGGCCGAGAAAGACGAGCAATGAACATTAGACCGGTGGAAATCTGTCCTTTGATCTGATGAGTACAAATTGGAGATTTTTGGTTCCAACCGCTGTGTCTTTGTGAGACGCAGAGTAGGTGAATGGATGATTTCTGCATGTGTGGTTTCCACCATGAAGCATGGAGGAGGTGTGATGATGTGTGGGGTGCTTTGCTGGTGACAGCGTCAATGATTTATTTCAGAATTCAAGGCGCACTTAACCCGCATGGCTACCACAGCATTCTGCAGTGATACACCATCCCATCTGGTTTGCGCTTAGTTTTTCAATGACCCAACACACCTCCAGGCTGTGTAAGGGCTATTCGACCAAGAAGGAGAGTGATGGAGTGCTGCACCAGATGACCTGGCCTCCACAATGACCTCAACCCAATTGAGAGGGTTTGGGATGAGTTGGACCATAGAGTGAAGGAAAAGCTGTCAACAAGTGCTCAGCATATGTGGGAACTCCTTCAAGACTGCTGGAAAAGCATTCCAGGTGAAGCTGGTTGAGAGAATGCCAAGTGTATGCAAAGCTGTCATCAAGGCAAAGGGTGGCTACTATGAAGAATAAAAAATATAAATAAATAATTGTTTATCAATTTTTTGGTTACTACATTATTCCATATGTTTTATTTCATATTTGTCTTCACTATTATTCTACAATCTAGAAAATAGTAAAACATTTTTTTATAAAACCCCTTGAATGAGTAGGTGTGTACAAACTTTTGACTGGTACTGTGTATATATATATCATTTCCAAACTATGAGGTTGGAATGATACTGTGAAATTGTGAAAATAATGATAACCCACTGGGCACAGACTTCAGTTAAACGTGTAGCTTTGATTTATATTTGGTTAAGTTGTCAACTAACAAGAATTCAACTCGAAATCACCAACAATGTTTTTGGTTAGAAGTTGTGTAAAAAAATATGAAATGCCCTTTTTTTGATTACTATTTTGCAAATCCAATCGGTTTTCCATGTTGATTCACTGTCATGGCATAGATTTTGGGGGGGTTGAAATTATGTGGAAACCCAGTGGGAATATTCTTTTTAGTGTAAGAGCTGTTTAAATAGACAGACTGAAATTTCAGCCTGTTTTGGAGGGATGGAGTTTTGGCCTGCCTGGTGACATCACCAGGTGGTAAAATAGTTAATAGACTAATAAGAGAGTTCCAACCTTTGACAATAACAGCTAGTTTTCAGTTTTCCCCTCCCCACTCAGACCACTCCCGGACTGTCCTAGCAAAATCCATCATTGAGAAATTGTTCTTTGCTAAGAAGCTATTTTTGTTTCTTTTTGGAAAATCTTAATTGAAAATAATCACAGTAAGGTAATTAATTGTTCCCCACAAATGATTTGATATTGAGATACCAATACCACTGCATACCACTGCTGGCTTGCTTCTGAAGCTAAGCAGGGTTGGTCCTGGTCGGTCCCTGGATGGGAGACCAGATGCTGCTGGAAGTGGTGTTGGAGGGCCAGTAGGAGGCACTCTTTCCTCTGGTCTAAAAAATATCCCAATGCCCCAGGGCAGTGATTGGGGACACTGCCCTGTGTAGGGTGCCGTCTTTCGGATGGGACGTTAAACGGGTGTCCAGACTCTCTGAGGTCATTAAAGATCCCATGGCACTTATTGTAAGAGTAGGGGTGTTAACCCTGGTATCCTGGCTAAATTCCCAATCTGGCCCTCAAACCATCATGGTCACCTAATAATCCCCAGTTTACAATTGGCTCATTCATCCCCCTCCTCTCCCCTGTAACTACTCCCCAGGTCGTTGCTGCAAATGAGAACGTGTTCTCAGTCAATTTACCTGGTAAAATAACGGTAAAATAAAAATAAAAAAAATAAAAAAAAATGGCTGCAATGGACCTTTATCCTTTAAGCTGACTATTAAAATAAACTTATAAGGGGGAGATGATACATTTATTTTATAACCTACAAATACTCTATGAAACTGCTTGAAATTCACATAAGGAAACAAGTACCCCAGATTGTATACATACTGTACAAAATAGAGATTAATTACTTACCATTGATAATTATCGAATTCATTTAACAAGGATAACTGTATTTTGTGCCCCTGTATTTTAAACCGTATAAAACCTATAACCTAGAGGTTTCTTGGAATAAACAAAAACACACAAAGACAGTTCATGTCGACAGGAGGCTTGACGACAAGGCGTGAGACAGTATCAAAAGGCTGCTAGCTTGTGCCTGGTCCTGTGTGTGTCTGGCTTGTGGCTTTTGAGAGTCCCACAGTGGTGGCCTGTCAGACACAGGGACTGCTCTCCCCCTCATTAGACACCCTTCCCCACTGCCACTCCCTGTGTGCCTCTCTCCCCCTCCGAGCCAAATTAAACACACACATAAGTAAGAGCACACACACACACACACACAGCCCAGTACATTGTCACTGCCATCACACCGGCGATGCCTAGCTGACACACAGTTTGTTTTGTACATTTAATTTGACAGTGCTTTAACTAGAGAGCCTGCATCTTGTCAAATGTGCCGGCAGCTCATAGCTGAGCTGGAGGTGTTCTGTTGAAGGGCATCTGTGAAGCAGCAGAGTCACTTTTGAACAGGCCGCACTGGCTGCTGCTCGCCCTGTGTGCTGAGAGGTGCTGTGCACACGCTGAGGGCTTCCGTGTCTGTCTCTTTCTTTCTTTCCCTGAAGGGCGGATGGGAGACGGGGATTCTGATGATGACAGTTGTTTCCTTGTCTAGTCCAGCTCAAACCCCCACACACACTCTCTCTCTCTTCATTCTTCAATCCAAGCACCAGTGAAACATTTTAAAGTGTCTCTAAGCAGCGCTGACTTTGGTCCCTATAGCTTCCTGGCTTTGAAACAGAGAGGGTGGGTGTCGTGCTGTCACCCCCCAGCATGTTCCACAGGACACTTTGCTCATTAGTGAAGAGGGGACTGGTTTGTGGCTCCCTGCTCAACTTGATCACAAGTCAGTCAGCCAAAACAGGTGCTGAGGAAAGGGTAGGACCAGGAAGTAGGAACATCCCTGAGTGTGTTTTCAGTAAATGCCAGTGTTCTGTGCCAGAGTAGTGTGAGGGCAGTAGAGACGGAAAGACAAAACAGGGATGCTGTCTGGTGTGTTTCCTGACTCCAGACAGTCAAGGATGGAAAACAAATGCCTACGAGCTTAGACAGCCAGATACAAAAGGAACAAGATGACCAGACATATCTGTTCACATTAAACCTTTACGACTGAGACACTTTTTAAATATACATATCAGATAATGGGATGAATAGGGAGGTTGGCCCTGAAGGTGGGTAGAGGAGCAGTTTTATACTACCTTTATTATAATTTTTTTGAATCTTTTTTTTATTTAACCTTTATTCAACTCTATATAACACTTTGCTATTTGCATGGTTTTACTGTAATTGATTTGGTCAGAATTACAACACATATAACATACTGAATGTTGAATGTGAATAAAATTCAGTGAACTTAAATTTGTTCAATAATACATCTAAATGTCATAAGGATAGTTATGCCTCATCATATCCGCGCACATCATCTGAGGAGAGCAGACAGCCAACTGGGCACAGACGTCAACTCAATGTCTATTCCACGCTGGTTCAACAAAGTTCAGTCAACCAGTGTGTGCATAGTGAGAGATGTGAGCGATCTAAACTTGGTTAATAGCAGTACTTGGATAATACATTGGCCTATTGCCTGCAAACTGTAATAAATCAAAATACAGTGTTCCACCTCAAAAGCCCTCAGCTTAAATCAGACACATAGCCTGACATTAAACTCAGAGCAAAAGCAGCCTAGTGAAAGAGAGATCATTCTCTCTTGTAGGGTTGGTGCTACTGTACAAGGTTGATGGTCTACACACCAGGCAGTATACTGGTCACACATCCATCCATATTTAAGACGGCCATTTACTTAAGGGACATTATACTGACTGATGCCTACAGAAAACTTTGGAAATCCATTAGCTCCTGTGACCAGCATTGATTCACATCATCCAATCTCATGTTGTTAGGCAGGCACTGCCCCCTGAAGAGCAAGACTCGAAATGCTCGAGACATATATGAGACTATCAGATTAAACTGAGAAAATGTTGCTCAATTACCAAATGCTACCACTTAACACCATTCATCTTAGTGCTTGCCTTGCTTGCTGTACGAACGCTGAGCGTCCTCTAATGTAAGGAGCTTGACAGTTACCATTTTCTATGGAAGAGGAGGCTAAAGAGGCCCATTGACCCCTCCTCACTACAATTTTCCCTCATCGTGTCGAGAGACTTCATTAACTTTTAGGGCAATTTCAGCACATTTTCAGATCAGAGCAACCTCCTTAGAGATTCTACTGTCAGTTACACAGCCCTACTACTGGTACATCAATGAAAGCATATCCTATAATAAAGTGTTTGGCATTGCGGTTATTTGAAGGCCATTGAACGGTAAAATTGTGTAAATAATATACTAGAAAATACACAGTAAAATGTGAGCAATTACACCTTCTATATTTCAAGAGCAATGAGAAAGGGTACAGTGCTTAACAACATTTGAAGAAAATCATTGTGTGTGTACGCATACAGTATATTGTGATGAGATACAGAATGACTGATAACAATAGGTTGTTGAGAATAATGGGTAAATGCTGCCCTCCACAGGTCTCAATACAGCTCAACTACTGTAGGAGTATGTGAACACATGGATCTTAGACCTAGAGTTGTCCAGCGTTTGACTCACAACAGTAGTGCCATTATAGTCACTATAGACCTGCTAGAAAGCAGATTGAATAGTTCATTGGATTGATATTGGATGAGTTCATGAAAAAAATCCAGACATTTTGGGGAGGTATTTGTTACACTTCAGGGATCTAGACCTTGTTGTGGGGGAAAGCCTAAAAAGAGTGGCAATTTGTCACACTTTTTTTAAATGAACAAAATAATGAATGAGGCAGGTTAAGAAAATTACAAAGTAAATGTTTTTATTACAGATGACAAGTTTATTATTGATTACAAGCTGTTGTTGTGTTTTGGGCCATCCACCACCCCACCGGAGGACAAAAATAACTTTGTTTTACGGTGTTTCTACAGCTATTTTGTGACACCCCCCAAAAAAGTGATAACCAGTTTTTAGGGTACTCAAAACGTTTACTAGAAAATGTAATTTTGCCAACACTAGGGCCTGCTACAGTAAATCATAATGGATCTGGATGCACACTCAGACAAAATGGAGATAAGGTGAGGAGACCACATAATTGGCCTACTGGTGAATAGAACCAATGTTCTTTTGTTTTAAATGATAATAGGTGTGAGAACACATTTTTAAAGAGGGTACTTTTACCTTTTTAGACTTAGTGTTCACATTTTAACAGTCTTATGTTGAGTAAAACAATGTAAATAAATAAATACAGTAGCACAACTGGTGGATTACAGGATCAATTCTGTGTTGTACAAAATGGGACGGAATGGGGGAGATTTTCAAAAGGACAAGATTGTTACGGGACTGTGACATTATAGAAGAAAATTTCAGACTGAGCAAGATAGCATGTTGCGTATCACGTTTAGCCAATCAGACCAGGGGTAAAAATACGTAATGCTCCAACCTGATTGGCTGAACGTGATACGCATCTGGGACTAGCATCAGGCACTGCAGCGTGGTGGAAAATTGTGTTTCATAAAGACAGCACGCCTATCTTCCCCATTTTTTCTGCCTTCTCGCCATTAAATCGAGTAAAGGAGGAAATCGATGCCTTTGAAGCCTGAATGGAGAATATTTTATGTACGAACTGGTCCACGGGGGGTACAAGTGTATAGCCAGCTGTACAGATTCCCTTTGGATGGTAAGATTAAACATCTCAATATCGCCATCTGCCTGCCTTTGTGCTACATCGTCGCACCATCGGTTCGGCTCTGAACTCTCTAATCAAATCTTTGTGCATTAATAATTCTAGAAATGATTCTATAAAAGTATATAAAGTAATATTATCAAAACCTTTTTGGAAAGACTATTTGTATTGCAGCAATGTTTTCTGATATTTTGATTATTGATTGCAAAGAAGAAAAAAACGTAGTATAGTTTGTGGTTGGAATGCCAGATATTGTCCCATAGTTTCATCATCCTGTTTGTTGTTATTGTTGATGTTATTATAATATATTTTGTACAGTTTCACCAACTTATTCCTCAACTGTTAATAAAAGCCCATTCAGAGAAATTGCACCTGACCATCCTTGTCTGCCTCCTCCCTGAACATACACCACAAAGGCCTACCTCACAACTCCACAACAGGGTGTTGTCCAAGGTCAAAACGTCACAGTCTGACAGGTGGACACAAGAGAGTTGCCAACAGTGGTGGCGAGGTCTTGGAGCGGGAAGGACTTCCCAAAGAAGGAATAGCAATGTTGTCTTTATGTAGAGGTTGAGGTGGTGGGCCAACATGGAAGTGAGGAGGTCTGCCGGACACTGACAGATCATACAGGTGGGGTTGGGAGAAAAGGGTTGAGCGCCATCAGAATAACAGTGTTAAGAAAGACCTGTCATGCCCTGATCTATTTCACCTGTCCTTGTGCTTGTCTCCACCCCCCTCCAGGTGTCTCCCATCTTACCCATTATCCCCTGGGTACTTATACCTGTGTTCTCTGTTTGTCTATTGCCAGTTCGTCTTGTTTGTTAAAGTCAACCAGCGTTTTGTATCAGCTCCTGCTTTTCCCCAGTCTCTCTTTTGCTCGTCCTCTTGGTTTTGACCCTTGCCTGTCCTGACTCTGAGCCTGCCTGCCATCCTGTTCCTTTGCCCCTACTCTGGATTACCAACCCCTGCCTGACCTGACCCTGGGCCTGCCTGCCTGCCGTCCTGTACCTTGGCCCCACTCTTCTGGATTATTGACCCCTGCCTGCCTTGACCTGTCGTTTGCCTACCCATGTTGTTGCAATAAACATTGTTACTTCAACACAATCTGCACTTGGGCCTTACCTGAAACCTGATAAGACTATGTGAGGATGTGACAGAACTAAGTGACTTGTTGTACAGACAGAACCAAAGGGGACCCAGTACTGAGTCCTGGGGATGCAAGTAGTGGGTGCGTAAGTCAGGTGTGAACATAAGGAGTGAGGGGGTAAGGTGTGGACACTGACCCTTTCCATGTTACCCGGTAGGAGCCAGGCAACAATAGTAGTCTCTGCGTCGGCCCCAGCCACTCCAGAACTGCCAACACAGAGGTGGAGATTAGAGTAAGGGTAAGGTGAGGAGCATTATGCCTAAATTGTGCTAACATTTGCCCAGGTCAGGAATCAGTGTACGTTGCAGCAGCAGTCATCTCTGATTCGTGGAGTTGTCAATGGTAATGGAGAGGTCTTGGAGCTGACAGGCCTTCCCAAGGAAGGATAGAAGTGGCATCTTGTAGAGTATGAGCTTGAGGTGGTGGACCAACATCCAAGCAGAAAAGTCTGCCAGACACACAGCGATCAAACGTGAGAGGGGAGGTGGGAACAAAATAGATGAGTGCCATTAGCAGGCCACTCCAAAACTGTCAACACAGAGGTGGAGATTATAGCAAGGGTAAGGAGGGGAGCATTCTGCCTAAAATATTTGAACACTCACCCAGGTCAGGAATCAGCTTACAACAGCAGCTGTCTGCATCATAGTACAATTAGTTCATTTCTGAACTCCACAACAGGGTGTCGTTCAAGGTCACACTGAAGTTCTTCGCAGCCTGGGAGGTGGACACAAACAAAAAATGAAACGTTACAAGGGCGGTGGGACAAAAATATTTTAATTGTGTTAGCATAACAGTGATAAGAGCGATTAGGTTGTGACAGAACCAATTTGTGACTTTGTTTACAGAGAAGACCAAAGGGTACCTACTCGTACTGAGAGCTAGGGGAGACCAGTAGTGAGAGGGTGAGATTCAGACACTAACCTTTCTACAGTGCATTCGGAAACTATTCAGACCCGTTGACTTTTCCACATTTTGTTACATTACAGCCTTATTCTAAAATGTATTGAATAGTTTTTTTCCCCTCATCAATCTACACACAATACCCCATAATGACAAAGAGCAGGTTTTTCATCTTGAATGCTCCAAACCCAACAATGCAGTAATCAATATCAATGTGGCACTAAAAATAACATAAGATATAACAAAAACACACAAGAAATAAGACGAACAAGAGAAAGTAAGAAGCTATATACAGGGTCAGTTCCAATACCATATTTACAATATGCAGGAATGCTGGAGTGATAGAGGTAGATATGTGTAGGGGTAAGGTGACTAGGCATCAGGATATATGATAAACAGAGTAGTAGATGTGTAAATTATGATTGTATGTAAGTGTGTGTAGAGTCAGTATAAATGTGAGTGCAGGTTGTGCATAGAGACAATTGCAAAAATCTAACACAAGGGTCAACTCAGACAGTCCCTGTAGCCATTCTGTTAGCTACATTGAACAAAAATATAAACGCAATATGTAAAGTGTTGATCCCATGTTTCATGACCTGAAATAGAATATCCCAAAAATGTTCCTATATATCTGGCTTCTTCACCTGCAGGATCGTCTGAGACCAGTCACCTGGTCAGCTGTTGAAACTGTGGGTTTACACAACCGAAGAATTCCTGCACAAACTGTCAGAAACCGTCTCAGGGAAGCTCATCTGCGTGCTCGTGGTCCTCACCAGGGTCTTGACCAGACTGCAGTTTGGCATCGCAATCAACTTCAGCGGGCAAATGCTCACCTTCGATGGCCACTGAATCCTTTCAACTGTACCGGGCAGTCGTGTGGTTGAGCGGTTTGCTGATGTCAATGTTGTGAACAGAGTGCCCCATTGTGGCGGTGGGGTTTTGATATGGGCAGGCATAAGCTACAAACACAATTGCATTTTATTGACGGCAATTTGAATGCACAGAGATACCGTGACGAGATCCTGATGTCCATTGTCATGCCATTCATCCGCCGCCATCATGTTTCAGCATGATAATGCATGGCCCCATGTCGCAACGATCTGTACACAATTCCTAGAAGCTGGAAATATCACAGTTCTTCCATGGCCTGCATACTCACCAGATATGTCACCCATAGAGCATGATTGGGATGCTCTGCATCAATGTGTATGACAGTATGTTCCAGTTCCCGACAATATCCAGCAACTTCGCGCAGCCATTGAAGAGGAGTGGGACAACATTCCACAGGCCACAATCAACAGCCTGAACAACTCTATGCGAAGGAGATGTGTCGCGCTGCATGAAGCAAATGGTGATCCCAACAGATACGGACTGGTTTTCTGTTCCACGGCCCTACTTTGTTTAAGGTATCTGTGACCAACAGATGCATATCTGTATTCCCAGTCATGTGGAATCCATAGATTAAAGAATGTATTTCAATTGACTGATTTTCTTTTATGAACTGTAACTCAGTAAAATCTTAGAAATTGTTTCATGTTGCGTTTATATTTTTATTCAGTGTATTTACAGTAGTAGTCTTATGGCTTGGGGATAGAAGCTGTTCAGGAGCCTGTCGCCGGCAGACTTAATGCACCAGTATCGCTTACCGTGCGGAAGCAGAGAGAAACGTCTATGGCTTGGCTGGTTGGAGTCTTCAACTATTTTTTCCCGTGCTTTCCTTTCACACCGCCTGATATAGAGGTCCTGGATGGCCTAGGCCCCATTGATATACTGGGCTGTCTGCACCACCCTTTGTTGGATTTACTCTGTTAATCCAGCAACCAGTTTGATTGAACAGACCCTACCTCTTCCATTTTAAATAATGGAGGACCAGATGGGGCATTGACTTGACCAACCCCCCAAAACAACTCTAACATGACCATACCTTTGCTTTTTTATCTGTTAAATATTGAGATGCAGGCCTATGCCGGGGATCACATTCAGCCACTTTGTGATTGAATATTGACCAGACCTGTAAGAGCAAGAACAAGTTCTGAAATACATTTGTATAAATGCATACTGGAATGTCCTGCATTTTTAGTATAATTGGTTTGAATGCTATGTCCTAACATTGGAATAACCACGATTTGTTTTGCTGTAGTACTAAATAAAAGCAAACTAAAACAAAATAGGTGTATAAATGGGTTAATTAAAACTTCTTCAGGATCGGTGGGTCCCCTGTGGGACGGTTGAATTAACGTAGGCTAATGCGATTAGCATGAGGTTGTAAGTAACAAAAACATTTCCCAGGACATAGACATATCTGATATTGGCAGAAAGCTTAAATTCTTGTAATCTAACTGCACGGTCCAATTTACAGTAGCTATTACAGTGAAATAATACCCTGCTATTGTTTGAGGAGAGTGCAGAGTTTTGAACATGAAAAGTTATTAATAAACAAATTAGGCACATTTGGGCAGACATTTTGAACAGAAATGCAAAAGATTCATTGGATCAGTCTGAAATGTTGCACATACACTGCTGCCATCTACTGGCCAAAATCTAAATTGCACCTGGGCTGGAACAATACATTATGGCCTTTCTCTTGCATTTCAAAGATGATGGTACAAAAAAAATAATGCACATTTGTGGCCTGCTGGAGGTCATTTTGCAGGGCTCTGGCAGTGCTCCTCCTTGCACAAAGGCGGAGGTAGCGGTCCTGCTGCTGGGTTGTTGCCCTACTACGGCCTCCTCCACTTCTCCTGATGTACTGGCCTGTCTCCTGGTAGCGCCTCCATGCTCTGGACACTACGCTGACAGACACAGCAAACCTTCTTGCCACCGCTCGCATTGATGTGCCATCCTGGATGAGCTGCACTACCTGAGCCACTTGTGTGGGTTGTAGACTCCGTCTCATGCTACCACTAGAGTGAAAGCACCGCCAGCTTTCAAAAGTGACCAAAACATCAGCCAGGAAGCATCGGAACTGAGAAGTGGTATGTGGTCACCACCTACAGAACCACTCCTTTATTGGGGGTGTCTTGATAATTGCCTATAATTTCCACCTTTTGTCTATTCCATTTGCACAACAGCATGTGAAATGTATTGTCAATCAGTGTTGCTTCCTAAGTGGACAGTTTGATTTCACAGAAGTGTGATTGACTTGGAGTTACATTGTGTTGTTTAAGTGTTCCCTTTATTTTTTTGAGCAGTGTATTTTAAATGTACGGATAGCCAGGGGCATGCTCCAACACTCAGACATAATTTACAAACGAAGCATATGTTTAGTGAGTCCGCCAGATCAGAGGCAGTATGGATGTTTCTGTCCTGCTAACCATTGAAAATGTAGCGAGTACTTTTGTGTGTCAGGGACAATGCATGGAGTGTAAAGTACAGAATTTTATTCAGGAATGTAGTGAAGTAAAAGTAAAAGTAATCAAAAATATAAATAGTAAATTAAAGCACAGATACCACAGAAAACTACTTAAGTAGTACTTTCAAGTAATTTTACTTAAGTACTTTACACCACTGAATCTAGGTACAGTAGGTACACATCATGTGATGTGTGTTATGACGGCGAAGAGACAGCTGCTCATTGGTTGAACAGGGCCCCTGCATGCCTAACATTTCTGCTGTGGGCTAGCAACGGGAAGATGGCTGAAGTGGATGCTGAGTTCGAATTAAGCACATCGAGTGGATTTGGTGAAGACCAATGTTCTAAATGGACAACAGTAGTATCAAAAACTGGAACAAAAAGGAAATTGTCTAAAATTGGAGTGGAGAATACATGTATGAATGATAATGAATTGTTTCTTGTTGGGATGCGTTTGTTGAGTACCTCCAGTATTTATGCTGCAGTAGTTTATGTGTCGGGGGGCTAGGGTCAGTCTGTTATATCTGGAGTATTTCTCCTGTCTTATCTGGTGTCCTGTGTGAATTTAAGTATGCTCTCTCTAATTCTCTAATTCTCTCTTTCTCTCTTTCTCTCTTTTTCTCTCTCGCAGGACCTGAGTCCTAGGACCATGCCTCAGGACTACCTGGCATGATGATTCCTTGTCCCCAGTCCACCTGGCCGCGCTGCTGCTCCAGTTTCAACTGTTTTGCCTGCGGCCATGGAACCCTGACCTGTTCACCGGACGTGCTACCTGTCCCAGACCTGCTGTTTTCAACTCTCTAGAGACAGCAGGAGCAGTAGGGATACTCTGAATGTGATCGGCTACAAAAAGCCAACTGACATTTACTCCTGAGGTGCTGACCTGTTGCACCCTCTACAACCACTGTGATTATTATTATTTGACCCTGCTGGTCGTCTATGAACATTTGAACATCTTGGCCATGTTCTGTTATAATCTCCACCCGGCACAGCCAGAAGAGGACTGGCCACCCCTCACAGCCTGATTCCTCTCTAGGTTTCTTCCTAGGTTCTGGCCTTTCTAGGGAGTTATTCCTAGCCACCATTCTTCTACACCTGCATTGCTTGCTGTTTGGGGTTTTAGTCTGGGTTTCTGTACAGCACTTTGAGATATCAGCTGATGTAAGAAGGGCTTTATAAATAGATTTGATTTGAGTAAGGATGGATATGCAGGAAACCTGTTTGAGGTGTGGAAAATGGTGAAGTATGCGCTTGGAAAAGTGGAGTCTGTCAGAGTGACCAGGAGTGGTCTTATTTTGAGGAGGAGGAGTAGGGATTGGACCAAAGCGCAGCGTTGTGATATGACATAATGAATTTATTAAAGAAATGACGAAACACAAAAATACTGCAACAAACTACAAAAACAAATAAACGATGTAGACAGACCTGAACGAGAGAACTTACAAAACACGAAGAACGCATGAACAGGTACAGACTACACAAACGAACGAACGAACAAACGAAACAGTCCCGTGTGGTGCACAGACACAAACACGGAAGACAATCACCCACAAACAAACAGTGTGAACAGCCTACCTTTATATGGTTCTCAATCAGAGGAAACGTCAAACACCTGTCCCTGATTGAGAACCATATAAGGCTAATTACCAATGACCTAAACATAGAAACACAAAACATAGAATGCCCACCCAAACTCACGCCCTGACCAACTAAACACATACAAAAATAACAGAAAACAGGTCAGGAACGTGACAGTGACGACGGTAGTTCAGGTTGAATACCTGAAGAAAATTCCTGGTGTGGTTGGTGCCCGGCGTCTAATCTACTGGGTGAATGGAGAAAAATAAGAAAGTCTGTCAGTCCTGTTGTTTTATGATAAAGAGCAAACACCTACATATGTGAAGCTTGGTTATGTAAGAGCTTTCATCCCCAAACCACTGGAGTGTAAGAATGTAAACGATTGGGCCATGTTTCAAGTGTGTGCAGACGAACAGAGTATGCTGAAGAAAGGTGTGTAAAAGGACGACGGTGTTGCAATTGTGGTGGGGATCATGATCCTGAGTTCCTGGAGTTCCCTGTAAGGGTGAAGGAAATTGAGGAGCTAAAAGTTAGAGTGGTCAATCGAATGTCCTATGCAGAGGCGATCATTTTGGGGGGAGAAAATAAGTGATGCTAGTGAAGATAATGGTAGTGGATATACTGGAGCCTGTAGTAAATGTTTGCTGCCAGACAAAAAATTACCTGTGTGTTTAAAAAAAGGTATTGTTGCATTCATCGCCACAGTTATAAACTGCAGAGCACAAGTCTCAAAGAAGTCAAAGAAACTGGACATTATTGTGGATGCGGCAGAAAAGTTTTGGGGACTCAAGGTTTTTACATCTGAAGACTTGCAAGGGGTACTGTCACCAGAAGACTCATCTTCTATGATATAATGGAATTCCGCAAACCAATGTTAAAGGTGCATGCCACCACCTACTGTGCTGGAGTGTGTGGTAATCACAGTTTACAGCATTTATAAATCCTCCTATTGTAAGGGGTGCGAACTGGCGGTAGAGAAGTCAGACGCAAGAGAGTAATAACTGTGTTTCCAATGGCGCAGTTTATTAACAAAACCCACCGGAAAACAGAACAATAAAATAAATGGGTACATAACCCAAACGCACACCAGGACAGATGTTCACAAGCAGTTACAAAAAAAACTATCACCGACAAGGACACGAGGGGGAACAGAGAGTTAAATACACAACATGTAATTGATGGGATTGGAACCAGGTGTGATGGAAGACAAGACAAAACCAAAGGAAAATGAAAAATGGATCAGTGATGGCTAGAAAGTCGGTGACTTTGACCGCCGAACGCCGCCCGAACAAGGAGAGGGACCAACTTCGGCGGAAGTCGTGACACCTATGTAACTGAGTACTTCTGAGAAAACAAAAAAGAGCCCTACTAACTTCTACTAGACCCTCCCCATCCCCCAAATCCCTTCCAATCCCCCCCAACCCTGTCCAACCTCAATGACCATACACTTCGATCTTTCCCTCTCCTCAACATACTTACAACAATATAACAACACATGCTCCACCGTTTCATTGACCATACACTCCAGACAAACCATTCATGTGCTTGCCAACCAGACGTAATGACAACTTCAATGTATAATGTCCTAAGTGCAATCGAGCAAACACCACCTCTCCTTCCTAATCTGACTTTTGAAACTTGGTCCACCGACCTTCCTTTGGAGGGCATATAAATACCGGCCCTTGGGCTCAGAGTCCCATCTCTTCTGCCACACATCTATCAAAATGGCTCTGATCTTACATTAGGTCTCACCTCTACACAGTGGAACATTAATATCAATTATATCTCGTTTCAAAGCTCTTTTAGCTAACTGGTCTATAATGTCATTCCCTTCCGCACCTGAATGTGCTGGAACCCAGCAGAATCTCTGTCCTTGGATCCATCTGTGAAAAGTTGTAAAAAAGCACGTTCACGTTCTACCAATGTAATTGTCAACCAGTTTCCCTATATCACTGACTTCTAGTGGGTCAATTTCTGCAACAACGAGGAGCGTTGAAGAGCGAGACCAAACTTCTCTGATGTTGTGGTCCTGTAGGTACCACGTTGTAGCATTGGTCACCGCCTTTCAAGGGTGTTGTATTCGGGAGATTCTGACTTGTGCCTACATGTCGACTGTAGGAGCATTACAAAAATCATGTGATCAAAGGTCAAGAAGTTTTGACTGCAGTCAACTGCAAGTTTCTGCAATTGCTCTTCACCAACTTCATCCTGCAGCCATCGCCTGCATTGTGAGAGGCTCTATTGTCAACCAATCATATGGTTGTTTTTGTTTGACCCACACAAATGTGACCAAAGACATGACTGAAACAGGAACCAATTTGTCGTGATTAATGTGTACAGTAGATATATACAAATCCATTTGATATTTGAGGCTCTCTCTCAGTAACTGATTGTACAATGTGTACACACCTATTATATTATGATTTCAGTTTGTGAGTATGTGATATGGGGTTTAGATACAGGTAACTGCCAAAATAATGGAAACACGAGTAAATGAGCGATAAAAAGTGTATTGAAAGCAGGTGCTTCCACACAGGTGTGGTTCATTGGTTAATTAATTAATATCTGTTCATGCTTAGGGTCATGTATAAAAATGCTGGGCAGGCCATTATTTTGGCTACCATGGCTATGCCCCCATAGAATGACAATGCCCCCATCCAAAGGGCTTGAGTTGTCATCGACTGGTTTGATGAGCATGAAAACAATGTAAACCATATTCCATGGCTCTCAGTCACCAGATCTCAACCCAATTGAACATTTATGAGAGATTCTGGAGCGGTGCCTTAGACAGCTTTTCTTGTGGAAGAATGGTGGGGCATGCCTCCAAAAGAGGTCTAGACACTTGCAGAATCTATGCTAAGATGGATTGAAGCTGTTCTGGCTCGTGGTGCCCAACGCCCTATTAAGACACTTTATGTTGGTGTTTACTTTATATTTATTTCTGTCACAATAAAGAGGCGGATGCAAGATGCAAGCAACGATGGTTTAATGAAAATAGTTTACAGTATCCACAGGACAGACAGAATATACTCAGACAGAATCCAACCCAGGGCCTAGGGCACATCCTCTGATGATAGCGTGCTGAGAAATCCAAGGGAGTGAGTCCGGCTGGGTAGGAAGGAGCACAGCAGATAATCCCCACAAGGGCTGAGAGAGAATGAGCACTGACACACGACACAACCTCAGGGAAGAAACAACGATCTGACAACAAGAAACACAGGTTACAGAACATATAAAGGGGAAGATAATTAATTCCAGCTGGCGCAGACAATCAGGCCAAGATTGGGAACCACGCCCACACAAACACAGGAGAGAGAGAGAGAGAGCGAGAGAGAAAAGAGAGAGTGAGGCAGTGGATTCATGAACCGTGACAATACCCCCCCCCCTAGGAACGCCTCTTGGCGTTCCCAGACAAATTTACCTGTCGATTGAAATCATCGATAAGGGAGTGATCCAGAATGTCCCTAGCGGGTACCCAACTTCTCTCCTCCGGACCGTAACCCTCCCAGTCTACCAGGTACTGGAATCCGCGTCCCCTCCTTCTCGAGTTCAAAATCCGATTGACAGAAAAGGTGGTCTCCCCATCAACAAGTCGTGGCGGCGGGGGAACCGGGACCGGCGGGTTAATGCGTGCCTGAAACACCGGTTTTATCTTGGACACATGGAAGGTAGGATGAATTCTCCTATACGCCGGAGGAAGCTTGAGCCGGACCGCCACCGGACTAATGATCCTGGTGACCCTGAACGGCCCGATAAATTTGGGGGCAAGCTTGTTAGAAACGGATCGGAGTGGAATGTTCTTCGTGGAAAGCCACACTCTTTGTCCAACAACGTATACCGGAGGCTTCGACCGGTGGCGATCGGCCTTAGCCTTGGTGCGCGCCCCCACCCGGAGGAGAGTCTCACGGGCTCTGCTCCATACGTGACGGCACCTCTGGATGAAAGCGTGAGCGGAGGGAACAGTGACCTCGGACTCTGTACTGGGAAAGATAGGTGGCTGGTAACCTAAACTACACTCAAATGGAGAGACCCGTGGCTGCCACTGGCAACGAATTGTGAGCGTACTCAACCATAGAGAGTTGTTGACTCCAGGAAGAGGGGTTCTTAGAAACCAAACATCGCAACACTCTCTCCAAATCTTGGTTGGCCCTCTCCGTTTGACCGTTGCTCTGGGGATGAAACCCTGAAGAAAGACTGACACTTGCTCCCAGTAACCTACAAAACTCCTGCCAAAACTTGGACACAAATTGGGGCCCACGGTCAGAAACTACGTCCATCGGCAGGCCATGCAAGCGAAAGACATGATCCACGACCGTTACCGCTGTTTCCTTGGCAGATGGTAATTTAGGCAAGGGAATAAAATGAGCCGCCTTCGAGAACCGGTCCACCACAGTCAAAACAACCGTCTTGCCCTGGGAGGGCGGGAGACCGGTAACAAAATCTAGCGCGATGTGGGACCAGGGTCTCGAAGGGACCGACAGCGGTTGGAGTAACCCATCTGGGGGTCGATTAGAACTCTTCCCAGTGGCACAAACCGAGCAAGCCAAGACAAAACTGTGAATGTCACGAGCCATCAGCGGCCACCAAAAGCGTTGCTTTACTAAAAAGCTAGTACGGCTGACTCCTGGATGACACGCTACGTTGGAGCAATGCCCCCACCGAATAACATCGGACCGACACCCCTCCGGCACAAACAACCGATTAGGCGGACAACCGGGCGGAGGCGTTACCCCTTCTAAGGCCGTTCTGACCCTCGATTCAACCTCCCATATAAGTGTGGAGACCACTAGGGTCCTGGGTAGGATGCACTCGGGAGTGGATGGGCGTTCGGAATGGTCAAAAATACGAGAAAGGGAATCGGGTTTGACATTCTTGGAACCCGGGCGATACGAGAGAGAGAAGTCAAAACGTCCGAAAAAGAGTGCCCACCGCGCCTGCCTGGAGTTGAGTCTCTTGGCTGTTCTGATATATTCCAAATTCTTGTGATCGGTCCAAACTATAAAAGGTACCCCCGAACCCTCTAACCAATGGCGCCACTCCTCCAATGCTAACTTTACTGCCAACAACTCTCTGTTGCCAATGTCGTAGTTGCGTTCCGCAGGTGATAACCGATGGGAAAGGAACGAGCAAGGGTGCATCTTGTTGTCAGATGCGGCACGTTAGGAAAGTACCGCACCTACCCCCACCTCTGAAGCGTCCACCTCCACCACGAACTGACGCGAGGGATCGGGAGCTATGAGGATGGGGGCCGAAACAAAGCGGCTCTTGAGTTTGACGAATGCAGCCTCGGCTGTATCGGTCCACCTGAACGTCACTCTGGGGGAGGTTAAGGCGGTAAGGGAAGCGACTATCTGGCTAAAGTTGCGAACAAAACGCCGGTAGAAATTGGCGAATCCCAGAAACCTCTGTAGGGCCTTACGGGAATCTGGGCTTGGCCACTCCACCACAGCCTTAATCTTGTCAGGATCCATGCGAATACCTTCAGTCGAGACGATGTAACCTAGGAATGGAACGGATTGTGCATGAAAAATGCATTTCTCCGCCTTGACAAAAAGTCCATTCTCCAACAACCTCTGGAGCACTCGTCTGACGTGCTGAACGTGTTCCTGGAGAGAAGAAGAAAAAATCAGTATGTCATCCAGGTAAACATATATGAACTGATCAATCATATCTCTCAGCACGTCATTGACGAGTGCCTGGAAAACCGCTGGGGAGTTGGATAGCCCAAAAGGCATGACCAAATATTCAAAGTGCCCTCTGGGGGTGTTAAACGCGGTCTTCCATTCGTCCCCCCTCCTTATGCGAACCAAATGATATGCATTACGTAAATCCAACTTAGTGAACACGGATGCTCCCTGTAACCTTTCAAAGGCTGAGGACATCAACGGTAAGGGATAGGTATTCTTCACTGTGATGTTATTCAACCCACGGTAATCAATGCAAGGACGCAGAGATCCGTCCTTCTTCCCCACAAAGAAGAACCCCGCCCCCGCTGGAGAAGAGGAAGGACGAATGAATCCAGATGCCAGAGAATCAGAGATGTATCTCTCCATAGCCTCCCTCTCAGGAACAGAGAGTGAATATAACTTGCCTTTAGGCGGAGACTCACCTGGCAATAATTCTATTGCACAGTCATAGGGACGATGCGGAGGAAGAGAAGCAGCACGGGACTTACTGAACACCTCCTTCAGGTCGAGGTATTCAACGGGCACGTTAGACAAATCCATTGCCTCCTCTAGAAACACAGAATCAGACACAGATGAACAAGCAGACACTAAACAGGACTCAAGACACTTGTTACTCCACATGGATATAGAGTTATGACCCCAGTCAACTCTGGGGCTGTGTTGGGTGAGCCAAGGGTGGCCGAGAACTAATGGTGCAAGGGGTGAGTCCATGAGTAGAAATGATAGTGTCTCAGTGTGATTGCCAGAAGTGATGAGTGTGATAGGTTCAGTGGTGTGAGATATGTTGGGGAGTTCTTGACCATTGAGAGCGTTGACGGATATCTTGTGCGTGAGTGAGGTGATAGGAATCTGGAGCTTGTGAGCGAGCTTGAAGTCCATGAAATTACCCTCTGCTCCTGAGTCCAGTAAAGCTTGGGTGTCGTGCGTGTGGGTGGCCCATCTTAGTCTTACCGGGAGGAGAGTAGATGATGAGGTCTTCTCTGTGGTGACACCACCCGATAGTAGCCTCATACTTACTACCGGGCCTGATCTTTTACCGGGCAGGAGTGGATAAAGTGGCCCGCTCTACCACAGTAGAGACAGAGTCCTTGTGATCTCCGCCTCTCCCTCTCCTCCCGGGAGAGGCGAGCTCTCCCCAGCTGCATGGGTTCGTGAGCGGAGGCTGAACTGACCGTGTTCCCGCCGCTGGTATGCCAGCCCTCCGTGTCGTTATACGGTCTGTTAGGGCATGCTCGGTGGCCAATACGACTCAGACGAGCATCGACCCTCAAGGCTAGTTCCACTAGTCCATTTAAACTCCTGGGAAGGTCCAGAACATAGATCTCCTTCTGGATCCGGTCCCCCAGCCCATGCAGGAAAATGTCCCACTGCGCCTCCTCGTTCCACAGACACTCTGCGGCCAGAGAGCGGAATTGGATGGAGTATTCCGATACTGAACGGTCTCCTTGGCGAAGGTCAGCGAGTAGTCTGGCCGCCTCCCTACCCGCCACGGCCCGATCGAAGACCCTTCTCATCTCCTCGGAGAGTGTCTGGAAAGAGGTGCAGCATGGGTCCTGGTTCGCCCACACCGCCGTTCCCCAAAGAGCCGCTTTGCCTGATAGCAGTGTGAGTACGAATGCTACCTTAGACTGTTCACAGTTGAAGGTCCGTGGCTGCAACGAGAAATGCATTGAACATCTCGTAAGAAAAGCTCTACAATAGTCCGGATCACCTGAATAACCCTCTGGTGTCGGTAGTCGTGGCTCTAGCTGAGAATCCAGCTCTGGCGGGGCGTGTGGAACTGCCGGTGTAGGTGGCGCAGCGAGACCCTTCAGATGTTGTAATTGTTGGGTCAGCTGGGATACCTGCGTCGCCATGGCTTGTACTGCCCGACCTGTGCTGGAGATGTTCTCCTCTTGTTGGTCCATTCTCGTGATACTGCGGGAAATGAATTCGGTCAGACTCGTTGAACTCGCTGCATCCATGATATGGTGTCAGATCGTTCTGTCACAATACAGAGGCGGATGCAAGATGCAAGCAACGATGGTTTAATGAAAATAGTTTACAGTATCCACAGGACAGACAGAATATACTCAGACAGAATCCAACCCAGGGCCTAGGGCACATCCTCTGATGATAGCGTGCTGAGAAATCCAAGGGAGTGAGTCCGGCTGGGTAGGAAGGAGCACAGCAGATAATCCCCACAAGGGCTGAGAGAGAATGAGCACTGACACACGACACAACCTCAGGGAAGAAACAACGATCTGACAACAAGAAACACAGGTTACAGAACATATAAAGGGGAAGATAATTAATTCCAGCTGGCGCAGACAATCAGGCCAAGATTGGGAACCACGCCCACACAAACACAGGAGAGAGAGAGAGAGAGAGAGCGAGAGAGAGAGAGAGAGAGAGAGAGAGAGAGAGAGAGAAAAGAGAGAGTGAGGCAGTGGATTCATGAACCGTGACAATTTCAACATTATAAAAAAACAACTTAGATTTGTATTTAATTTCACCTTTTATTTATACAGGTAAGTCAATTATAAACAAATTCTTATTTAGAATGATGACCTGCCATGTTGATGTGACCCTTGCTGTTAGAAAACCAGTGTCCGTTTGTTAATAACATATTTGGTAGCCTACAGGCAGATTCGTTTTCTCATTTCAGCAGGAGCCATTTGCTTTTCAATCTGTGTTTTCCCGTGATTGTATTTGAAATATTGGCCTGTTTTGGCTGCATGCTGTTTGTTCACTGACAGATTTGCCATGTGTGCCCAACTGTAAGCATGCCTTGTGATTGGGCTACACAGAATCGACAGCTAGGATATTTTTTTACAAGTTATTGATCCTCTGTGGCTAAATGATAGGCCTACTCCTGGTGTAGTCTTCTGAATTATTTACTTTATTTCTGAACAGACATATATTACTTTGGTAAATGTATTTACATTTTTCAAGGGTGCTGCGGCACCTCCAGCAATCTTCTCGCTGCTATGATTCTATTTAAGCAATAAGGCCCGAGGGGGTATGGTATATGGCCAATATACCACGGCTAAGGGCTGTTCTTATCCTGTGCCTGGACACAGCCTTTAGCCGTGGTATATTGGATATATACCACAAACCCCCAAGGTGCCTTATTGCTATTATAAACTGGTTACCAATGTAATTAGAGCAGTAAAATTAAATATTTTGTCTTGCCCATGGTATACATTCTGATATACCACGGCTGTCAGCCAATCAGCATTCAGGGCTCGAACCACCCAGTTTAAAAAAGGAAATAAATTATGAAGTGAAATGCTGGAGAGATGAAAGTTGCAGGCTCATGTCTATCAGAGCAGAGCGAGAAAGGGAATGTCATTCTAGTTCTGTGAGAGATACAGGCGAGCACCTCTATCTCACCACCGCAATGACCACGTGTTGGTCTATAGGCTACAATGTTGCGCAAACCATAAGCCCGGCCCGGCACAACTCAAATACATTTTTGGAATATCAGGCATCTGCCATAGTTCCTGCCCTTGGGATAGAAAGAACATTGCTTACTAACTTCAACCTTCTGCAGAGATAATAAAGGCAGCAGTATCACTCCGTAGACAACAAAACAAATGTATAACTCCTCTTCCAATGCAGTGCAGTTCTAATCATACCTTCTCTGCACATCTGCCATAGTTCCTGCCCTTGGACTACCAATCTCTGCGTACATCTCCCACACACCAGGACCAGTATGTGAGCACCGCTCCAGATCAGAGTTCTAGAGCAACATCCAGCTTGGATTGCATTGGGTAGGCACTGATGTCTGACTCTGCTTCTCCCTCACAAAATCTTCTCCAAAGTAATAATATCTACTGAGGAAAGTGTTTTATAATATGTGGGTTGTTCCACCAATTGAGTACCTTTTTGGGTAGTGCAACTTGGATTTCACCTAATTTTAACATTCTGTCATAAAGATTACATGGTAATCTTACAAGATTACAAGGTTACAATTTAATAAAAAAATATGTTTTCCCATCTCAAGAGGTTAAATACGAAAAGGGTTGACTAACAGGGTTGACTGTAAAGGGGGAAAGGAAGCTTGTTGTGTGCAACAGGGAGGGGCAATCGAATACAAATTTGAAATAATAAAATGTCTAGTCTGTCTACCTATCGGTTAAAGGGTTGACGTGTTCTGCTCGACCCGCTCAGTTTTCCACCAGAAAACCCCAGAAAATGAACAAAGAGTAGAACCAGCTCACCTGCTTTCACACTAGAAGTTCAATGTTTCTTTTGACAAAAAAATTAAAAAGCAATAGTTTCACCATATTAAAATGAGAGTTCAGTTCACGTAACAGTGTTGACCTTGTAATGAGGGACAGATGTAAATAAATCACATCAAATAAATTATCATCTTAAGTGGGTTAAAATCTTCCTAGAAATCACAGAGGGTGCACTGAGGGACATTAGCAAGTCTTTATTCATATATATAATCAGATGTATTGAATTTTACATGTGGTCTATATTACAGATAAAATCCGCAGTAGGGGAAATAGAGCCACTGTCAGTCCCACCGCCATTGTTATTGTTGACGAAGTGGGGGTGAGCGTCGTGCAACGTGGTGTTCTATCGCTCGTGCAATGATGTCTGAGGGTAAAAACTGTGTTTGTTGATGCAGTAACATCTTTGTTGTTATATTGCAAAACGGACGAGGCAGTCTCACCTTTCAGGATTCCAACTTCAAAGGAAACTTAATTTAATATAACAGGCTTTTAAAATTCAATATTGGTGCACATGACAGTCATGTGACAGTATTTACATATACGTGTGGAGATACTCAAAGGGTGTCCTAGCCTGTGGAATAGAGTGTGTGTATTGTGAGCGAATCTACCTGACACTTGTCCTCTGTAGGCAGGTAACCAGTCTCTGAAGGAGGACTTGAACAGGGAGACTGCAAAGTCCAGGCACAGTGAGGGCAGTGAAAATAAGAGGAAGTAACAAGCTGTAAGTGTTAATATGTCAATATGTATTTACAGAAATGCTGAGGAATTGACTGGTGAAGCAAGAGTGGGCAGATTTACATCAAGGCTAACACAAGCAAAGATATTTAGCGCTTTGCCCGGCTCTCACCCAACCTAGGGCTCTATTCAATCCGTATCACGGAAATTCAGAGTTACAGAGATGTTGTGGTAGAATTGGGAATGGCTGTCGTAACTTCTCAAGGGTTATGTTATTGCTCTGTTAGACTGTGATGTTATGCATTTCATAGACTCCTGTTATCACTGCACCCTAACAAAATGCTATTGTGTTCTGGGACTGTTGCCTGTATAAAATAACTGTTGTGTAACAATATGATTATATTATCACCTCCCACTATATAAGGAACATGTAACCATTTACTGTTCAATCTCCTTCTCTGACTGCGATCAGAGACGGATCTACCTGCCAGCTGCTCGTATGCATTAAAGATTTTTCTATTATACAATTAAACAGCCTCTGCCTTAATCTTGGGATCTAATTATCAACAACATTTGGTGTCGTAACACGGATGAGAGCGCCTTGACTTTTTGACCCGTTTCACTCAGCTTGGACCCAGACATCCCTCTGGCCACAATTAAGAAGGTAAGAGGGACTGTTTGTTTTCCAGCCAAGCCTTAATGGTGAAAGATCTCTTGCCCTCCTCATCCACAAAATGTTAGGGTTCAATATTTTCCTATAATAATTAATCTGGCCAGTTAACATTGATCAATGGGAGCACAGGGGTGTCTCTAATAGTAAGGATTGGTTTTCCTACAATCACGTGAAAATACTGTTGGATCAGTATAAATACTGTTGGGTCAGTATTTAAATAGGGATTGCTTTCTCTACACTTGCAGGTGAAGACTGTTGGATCAGTGTAAATACTGTTAGTTCAGTGTAAAATATTGTTTGATCAGTATAAAATACGTTTGGATTTGTATTAAATACTGTTGGACACAGACACAGCAGGTGTTCAAACTGTAGAACCTAGTTTATAATTTGTTTTATTTAACCTTTATTTAACTAGGCAAGTCAGTTAAGAACAAATTCTTATTTACAATGACGACCTACCAAAAGGCAAAAGGCCTCCTGCTTGGACGGGGATTGGATTCTCTACACTTGTAGGTGAATACTGTTGTGTCAGTATGAATACTGGTGTGTCAGTATGAATACTGTTGTATCAGTATGGATACTGTTAGGTCAGTATGAATACTGTTGTATCAGTATGAATACTGTTAGGTCAGTATGAATACTGTTGTATCAGTATGGATACTGTTAGGTCAGTATGGATACTGTTAGGTCAGTATGGATACTGTTAGGTCAGTATGGATACTGTTAGGTCAGTATGGATACTGTTAGGTCAGTATGGATACTGTTGTATCAGTATGGATACTGTTAGGTCAGTATGAATACTGTTGTATCAGTATGAATTCTGTTAGGTCAGTATGAATACTGTTGTATCAGTATGAATACTGTTAGGTCAGTATGAATACTGTTGTATCAGTATGAATACTGTTAGGTCAGTATGAATACTGTTGTATTAGTATGAATACTGTTAGGTCAGTATGAATACTGTTGTATCAGTATGAATACTGTTAGGTCAGTATGAATACTGTTGTATCAGTATGAATACTGTTAGGTCAGTATGAATACTGTTGTATCAGTATGAATACTGTTAGGTCAGTATGAATACTGTTGTATCAGTATGAATACTGTTAGGTCAGTATGAATACTGTTGTATCAGTATGAATACTGTTAGGTCAGTATGAATACTGTTGTATCAGTATGAATACTGTTAGGTCAGTATGAATACTGTTGTATCAGTGCATTCGGAAAGTATTTAGACCCTTTACTTTTTCCAAACGTTGTTACGTTACAGACTTATTATAAAACTGATTAAATTAAGGTTTTTCCTTATCAATCTACACACAATACACCATAATGACAAAGCAAAAACAGGTTTTTAGAAAAACAGAAATACCTAATTTACATAAGTATTCAGAGCCTTTGCTATGAGACTCGAAATTGAGCTCAGGTGCATCCTGTTTCCATTGATCATCCTTGAGATGTTTCTACAACTTTATTGGAGTCCACCTGTGGAAAATTCTATTGATTGGACATGATTTGGAAAGGCACACAGTAAAGCAAATCGTAGCCTACTATAGGAAACAAAATGCCACATCTGCAGTAACCAACTATTCCAGCCACTATCTTCTTATGAGCCAGTTTCTATTAATACAAGTCTAATGACGTATCCTCATAAAAATCTGTCAGTTTTAGCTAGACATTTTATTTGTTGCATGGACTGCATCTCAATCCACCGCATCCGCCTATCAAATCAAATGTTATTGATCACATACACATATTTAGCAGATATTATTGTGGGTGTAGTGAAATGCTTGTGTTCCAACAGTGCAGTAGTATTTAACAATACACAACAATACAAACAAATCTAAAATTAAAAGAATGGAATTAAGAAATATATAAATATTAGGACAAGCAATGTCGGAGTGGCATTGACTAAAATAGAATACAGTTTATACATCTGAGATGAGTAAAGCAGTATATAACATCATTAAAGTGCCTAGTATTCCACTATTAAAGTGGCATGTGATTCGATGTCTATCTATATACGGCAGCAGCCTCTAAGGTGCAGGGTTGAGTAACCAGGTGGTAGCCGGCTAGTGATGGCTATTGAACAGTCTGATGGCCTTGAGATATAATCTGTTTTTCAGTCTCTCGGTCCCAGTTTTGATGTATCTATGTAGGCCTTCCGCATCTGCTGTAGAAGGTGGCCGAGCTACAGTGGTGTTTGTCAGACCATGAGACATCCCGAAAATCGGTCTTCTCATGAAAACATCTGTGAGTGTCCAAACGGTTTGGCCTACAAATGAATATGACCACTCTATGAAAGATGAGATTTTCATTAACAGATTTTCGCAGTTTTGCTACATCCCCCACAAGTGTCATGGGACTCCTCTGAAGGTAACCCTGAACTGGTAGAAAGAAAAAAAACGAATGGAAGTATGGAGGTAATTTTGTGCCAACAAATAAAAGAGTGTTAAATATGTGTCCAAAAACACTTTAGAGCTTTCTTATATATCCTAGATATAGGACAGACATTTCAACGTCTTATTCCTTATGATACATTTTTTGACTGTCTGTTTTGCCATTCATGAATCCATCATTCAATGCGTTTCTATGGGAAATAGTCGTAAAGGCCAAAATCAAAGTCAAATTGAATGTTTTGGGACAGAAAACCTGCAGCTAGGGTAGGATTCTAGGCTAACCTGGGCTGGCTCCTCTCTTCCAAGATGGTCAGGAACAGTCAGAGGTGAAGGGGGCTGTGGATCCGTTATCCTGGCAGCACTTGTTGAGGGGTGGGTAGGCTTAACACGTGGAGCTAGCTGCTGGGCTTGGCATCACTAGCCAGCTACCACCTGGTTACTCAACCCTGCACCTTAGAGGCTGCTGCCCTATATACATAGACATGGAATCACATGGGCTTGCTGCTGCTGCTCATCGCTCTCCTTCTCCTTTTGGCCTTGTTTGGGTACTTTGGCGAAGCCAATTTCTGATCGAGATTATTGAAGTAAGCATATTGTTAGCTTAGCACAATTACTGGAAGTCTCCCACAGTAGCCATCTCCTCTCAAAAACATGGAAATAGACATTCTAACTACTCGAAAGCTGGGTGGGGTGGTTAGTCATTTATAGTCTTACAAGGCTATACATAGTAATCTAGATTGTATATATTTGTTTATTTTACTGATAATCATAAGAAACAAGATTTTATCCAATTTGTCATTCACTGTGCCATTGGCATATAGACATCACAACATTGTATCTGTTTCATTATGGCGTCTGTAAGCGAACCATTGAGACAGATGCAACGTTGCGATCTGCTGGCTACTGTATCAGGAGACTTCCAACAATTGTGCTAAGCTAATGATATGCTAACTCAAATAATCTCCAAACTGCACGCAGAGAAATAAAAATGGTTTTCATGAGTTAATTTGACTCTGGGTAAGTAGAAAAACAACCTAAATCTTGCAGAATCCCAAATAGTGTTGTTTGACGTGTGTCTTTTTTGACACGCAAAAGACACAAACGGCGTTCCATGAATTTGCTAGCTAACACAAGCTGACTCCTGACCTTCTGCTTCAAAAAGTCCCGCGGTTGATGACGTTTCCCATTTCAACCAATCTATTGTCTCTATTTAAAAAACAAATTTTAGTGTCAACTTAACCCCATTAGCATCAGCTGATTGATGCTAGAGACAAAACCATTTGAACCAAAATACTTAATCAAAGATTTTAGATTTCATTAGAATAAATCCCTCTATAAGGCAGACATATTCAGGTCATACAAGCTAAAGAAAATAAACATCCACAAAGAAGATAAAGAACACAGACCACACACACTCCTTTTCATGTTTGTGTATTTGGCACATCCTTGCTATTAGGGGACAGTGTGTATGAGTCTGTATTGTCACAACGTAGTTTATCCACAAATCACCTCAGTAATTCATTTTTTCCTGTCTTTTGTAATATTGCTATTCAGACTTTCATTAATTGGGCACACCATCCAAATGGTTATTCATGTTTGCTCTTCATCTCTTTAAAGTCAGGGAGCAGTTAGGTTTAAATCAGATCAGCAGGAAGAGTCTGCATCTCTGGAAAACATTCCCAAAACAACCATTTGGCAATGTGAGCCATGCAGCCACCCAACTAACAAAAATAATCTAGTATGTACTCCAATAAGCTTTGTTCATCTGTGTCTGCAGATGTGTAAACTTTTCCCTTCTCCTTTGAGTGGATATAAATTATGTATGAAGTGCCAGGGTGAGCTTTCTGTGGAGACAAATGCCCATGACTCTCTCCAAAATGTCAAATTTGACATTCAGAATCATTCAATAATCATCTCTACCTGACCAACTTAGAGCACTGCTTTTCAAACTATCACTGATGTCTGGCGAGGCAAAGGCTGAGTTTAGACAAGGCCAAAGGTAGCCATGCACAATCTGCAGTGCTAGGTTGAGTGAAAGGGGTCCTTCCCCAATCGCAGCATCATACAGGTCATCACATCAGAAAGAATATTTTTTTAAATGACCTTTTGTGTGATGCAATATTTACAGTATAGTCAATAAGAATGCTGAACTGCTTTACTACAACTGTGAAATGTTATTGAATTGTAATCATGTGTTCAACCCGATAATTTCACAAGAAACCTAATTCATGTAACGACCATTGCTAACTGTAATAGTTAATCTTCCAGAGTAATCTAAGGTTCCGCATTTTCAAACAAGTAGACCAAAAGAAAGGCAAATGTTGACATAACGCTTCTTTAATTTATAGAAGGCACAATAGTTAAACACGTGTTTAGTAAGTACATACATTCTTAGTCAATCACATTCTTTTGAAATATCAACCACTGGATTAAAGATTCACAAACAGTACCAATCAAAATTCACAGCACTGGCACTTTGGTTATCACCTGTCTAATTTTGCTTAATTGTCTTCAACTCTTAAAACTTAAGCATTTGAAATAAGATGTTCAGTGGAGGTGCAGATTTCCAAGTACAGATTTATACATGTGTAACATTACAGTAGAATCACAAAAACATAAGTGCCATAGACTTTTGAGAAACATTAAAGTAGTGTGCTTTCAATGCTGGATCAAGTGTCGCTTTTTTATTTGCGCTGTTGAATCCTTCATGCAGTTGGTCAGGAAATCCAGGCATCTCTTGGAGTACTCCTCTGGAAAGTCACGGAAATGGCTCACGTGGGCAGGGGTTTTGAAGTCATAACTTTCTACAGACACCCCTTTCTCCTTTAGCGTCTTGACCATGAGCTCAACATCACTGTACCGAATCACTCGATCAGCTCTGGAGTACAGGTACAGCTGGGGCCAGGTAGGAGGGCGCTCCCGGATGGCATCATAGTGGTTCTTGTGGATGTACTTGGTTATGGGGTACAGAACCACCCTAAGCAGGAAAACAGTTACAGCAAACAGTGCCAAGAGCACACACCTCAACATCACATTGATTTTGGGTCCCAGAGTGGCTGTAAGAGCCCGTAATGCCCCCCTCACATTTCCACTGCCTGGGGCACTGTCCACCACAGTCCCAACTATACATAGGGTACTGAACTGTTTATGACTGTGCAAGAGCTCAACAATGTAGCGGTACAGCATAAATCCCCCGTTGCTGAACACATGGAAAAATATAGGGCTGTTTTCCACCTCGTAATCATAGAGTATCTCAAGTAGTTTGTGGGCAGTGTTACTCAACTCCTTGTAGCCAAATGATTCAGAGACGAATACTGTCTTCAAGGGCGCAGTATAGCAAATAGTGACACAACCCTGGAACAAAGAGAGGGGGAAAGGTAAGTCACACATGAATAATGAAGTAGAATAATAATTTATTGAAATGACAGGAGACATTTACCACCACAATAATAGTTTTTACGCCAACCTGTTCGTTATAAATGGAGCTGTACTTGGCAAGATGTTTGTCTCTGCAACCAGCCCATCCCAGCAGTATGACAACTGGTTCCTTTGTTCCGTGCCAGTGTCTTTCTAAAAGGAGAGGAAAACAAATCAGTTATCTGTTAAGTAAACTAACTGCATAACCAGGAAAACAAATTTAGCTAGCTAGCAAGCAGTCTTTGAGTCAGTCCAATTCAGCTATAATTGAATTATAGACAAACCTGCTAGTGCCCACGTTAACGTTGTCTAAATAGCTCATGGGTCTGTCTGACAGCTAACGTTAGCTAGATTAGTGTTGTTAGCTAGCCTAAGCAAGGCTAGATAAAGTGCTCACCCGAGATCAATGCATCTGGAAATACAATGTTATAGTCCATGCCATCATCTTCCATTCTGTAGCCGATTATATTACAGATAGAACAATGAGCCCTTTTGCTATACGATTCATTTGGCTGATGCGCTGAACCTCAACGTTTTCGCAGGTTCGCTAGTCGCTACGGAAGTCAAGATTTGTTCGTTCATTGTTTCTGATTGGTTCGTTTTCCCTTCACTATACATTCAGTTCCATGTTCCTCCACGAGATGACGGCCAATGTCCATATTTGAGTTTTCTACAGTAGAAAACGAATCGAATATTTCACTCAGAATAACATGGGAGTTATTTGACAACATTATGCAATCTGTTGAATAACACTTTTGTAATTTATTTCGTTTGAACAAAATATTGTAACGACCCACAATATATTTAGAGGTGTACCCTGTACCATATTATGTGATGAGTGTTGTGGTAGTGTGAAATGTGAAATAACTGTAGACTATTAGAGTCCATGCATAGTAGAGGGAAATTATTATTCACAGCTGGTGAAATGATTATATACGTTCAAACTACCATCAACATTCGAGTTAACACAGTCAAATATTGTACATTACACACACCCCAACAAAAACATTATTGTGTCGCATTCTTGTCCCTGAATGGAAGCCTCAGCTGTCAATCTGGACGTGAAAAAGGGGATCGCAGTTTAGTGGGAGTGTTAAAGGCGGTGCATGGTCAATCTGCTGTCTGCATTGACCGTGCAGCGTTACGGTGATATGGCCATTCATACTTCTTGTGCTTCGCAGAGCTGTTGTGAAGGAAGTTGTCAAGAAAGTGAGTTTATGTTTATACAGGACCTCCCGTCTTCACCTACCGTCAACCAATCATGTCAATGCGGAGCCCTCCACATTGTTAAAAAATCTAAGAGGCGCACAGCGATGCGGCACAGAGCTCAATATGTGCCTCTGCGTGTCTCTGGGTGCTCCGCAAAATTGCGTCACACCATCCATATGGCCTCCGACCACATTTTCGGATCAAGCATAAATTGGCTCTTAGGGGAGCCAGTCAACACTGCGTAGCAGAGCTGTCAAACGACTGAGATGTCTTTAACCACTGCGATTGTGTTTTAATGAGAAAATAAATGCCACATAAGGTGTACTGCGAGTTCACATTTCGATTTGAGGTAAGCTATAATAAGTGTAGTTAGAGTAACTTCTCGTTTGTTAGCAAAGTGGAGTGGCTACCGTTAACTAGCTTCTCCTCATCTCTTGTTGACAAACTAAACTAACGTTAGCGAGACCAGCTAACTACAAGCAAGTTAGCCAGCTTGTCGCTACTAGCTCGTGCATGGTGAGTAGACCGACTAGCCTGCAAACTATTGCAATGAGATGGAAGTAACTGAGTTTAGCTTGTCATTTCATCAAGTTGTTGTTGAAGAGTCCAACATCTCATCATCTTCATGACAAACAACAAGGTAAGAACTCTGGCTAGCTCTGCCAGCATGCGAAGTTTGCTAGCTAGGTAACGTTAACGTTAGCGGATGAAGCCTGTCACTCAGTATGTGTCCGTTTAGTAACTAACGTTAACGTGAGCTAGTTGGCCAGCTAGCTTAGCAGGCTAAAATAAGCTAACTAACGTTTTCATGGAAAGTGAACCGCGTGGGGTAAACAGACCAACATTTGTTGCAAGTAGTAGCTAGCTACCAGTAACAACAAAGTTACTTAATTAAATTGTTTCAACATTGTAGCTATTGCAGTAACTCCTTGTTTATAATGGAGTATTGCACTGAACTAATCAAACGGCAAGTGTTCAAATAATACTGGCCAGGTATTTGATTAGCGTATTGTATCCGAGCTCATATTGTAGGTTATAAAACTGTTCCCTCCCCTATGAACAAGACTGGGTCATTATTTAAAATCGCAGGAATGTCAGGTATGCTGTTGCTGCCTCGGATACCCATCCTTTACAACTGACTGGGCTCTGATAGCGATAATAAAATGTGAATAGAATCCATTGACTATTTCACAACAGAATAGAAACCTAAATAAATGTTTTACCCTCAAACACTCTCTGATCATCCCTCTTTTTCATGGGGATTTTTGATCTTGCGTTTCATCATAACCAGATGACCCTCCAGTTGGCGATTTAACAATAAACATATTTTATTGTAGCACATTTGAACAGCTGGATAGAGCACAAATACTTGGTGTCAGGCGACCACAGGAATGTCCAGGGCTTGACATTCAGGTAAAGATGCCAATGGCACACCGGACAAGTGCCAACCGAAAGCTACTGGCCCAAATAAAATTTACAAAAGACTGTCCAGGTCAGGATCTGTCAGGGAAGCAAATGATGCGCGCATAATTTCAATTGCAGGTTATTTTCTTTCATTTGGGCTGAGCAAGCATACACATTCAAGGTCTTTCAAATACCTTTTCATGCACTTAATTTTCATTTTCATGGAACTACATTTTATATCTAATTGTTGTAATAGCCAATATAAAAAAACATCTGCATTAACACTTAGAGAATAATGCCTGTTTTACCGCAACAGACTAGCGCAACATCCGAAACAAATGAAAGCTGCTGCATCTCACAAACATTTATCAGAAATTAAATCGCAGAATAATTATTTTGAGCAGTAGAACTTCTAAATCAGCTACCATAACTTCAAGGGCTTTAAGGACCAAATATCCTTGAGGAAATGTCAAGTTAGGCTATTCCATGATGAGTGAATTGCGCATAGCAAATATTCAACCATCAACTAAGACTGAACTTTTTATAGCTGGTTTGCATACCCATTCTTGATTATTGCCTTAGCATTTACTAGTATATATCATAACTTGGAACATCTTTCCTACCGCTATTGGTGTCCTATCGAGTTGCTGCAATCTCAAATTAGGCTATATTTGTGCGGCGCGCGTGTGATAAATCATCGACATGACGAACTAACAGCTTCAGGAATGAATCTTTCTTTTTACCAGTTTATGTAGCCTAGATTTTTTTAATAGCATTATTACAATATTTTGTCCAAGCAGGCCACTGACAGGGATGAGCAACTGGCCAGGAGGGTTTTCAAAACCTCCCGGGCAAGTCAAGCCCTGATGTCCCATGGGCATTTCCATTGAAAAGGACCCATGAATGCAAACGTGACGTTCATCGGACCATATATCAAATTGGGTGTCAAATGGAAGCTTAGTCTATATTTCTGGGAAATGAAGGCTTTGATTTCTGGATTAACAGATGAAAAAGGGGTCTTAGCAAGAATCTACCAGAAAGAGTCTGAAAAGGTATTCATCAAAACACAATCTTGACATAGTCCCTGCCAACTAATATCAACACTTCCAATACATTCGCAAAGTATTCAGACCCCTTCCCCTTTTCTGCATTTTATTACATTACAGCCTTACTGTAAAATGAATAAAAAATATAATACTAATCAATCTACACACAATACCCCAAAATGACAAAGCGAAAACAGGGTTTTAGAAATGTTTATCTTATAAGTATTCAGACCATTTGATATGAGACTCGAAATTGAGCTCAGGCCCATCCTGTTTCCATTGATAATCATTGAGATGTTTCTACAACTTGATTGGAGTCCACCTGTGGTAAATTCAATTGATTGGACGTGCTTTGGAATGACACACACTTGTCTATATAAGGTCCAAGCCATGAGGTCAAAGGAAAAGTCCGTAAAGCTCCAAGACAGGATTGTTTCGAGGCACAGATCTGGGGAAGGGTACCAAAACATTTCTGCAGCATTTGAAGGTCCCCAAGAACACAGTGGTCTCCATCATTCTTAAATGGAAGAAGTTTGGAACCACCAAGACTCTTCCTAGAGCTTGCCGCCTGACCAAGCTGAGCAATCGGGGGAAAGGTGACCAACAACCTGATTGTCACTCTGACAGAGCTCTAGAGTTCCTCTGTGGAGATGGGTGAACTTCCCAGAAGGACAACCATCTCTGCAGCACTACGCCAATCAGTCATTTATGGTAGAGTGGCTGGACAGAAGCCACTCCTCAGTAAAAGGCACATTACAGCCCACTTGGATCTCTGGTCTGATGAAACCAAGATTGAACTATTTGGCCTGAATGCTAAGCGTCATGTCTGGAGACAACCTGGCACTATCCTTACCGTGAAGCATGGTGGTGGCAGCATCCTGCTATGGGGATGTTTTTCAGCGGCATGGACTGGGAGACTAGTCAGGATCGAGGGAAAGATGAACTGAGCAAAGTACAGAGAGATCCTTGAAGAAAACCTGTTCAGGACCTCAGATTGGGGCAAAGGTTCTCCTTCCAACGGGACAATGACCCTAAGCACAAAGCTAAGACAACGCACAAGTGGGTTGAGGACAAGTCTCAATGTCTTTGTGGCCGGACTTGAACCTGATCGAACATCTCTGGAGAGACCTGAAAATAGCTGTGCAGTGAGGCTCCCCATCCAACCTGACAGAGCTTGAGAAAATCTGCAGAGAAGAATGTGAGAAACTCCCCAAATACAGGTGTGCCAAGCTTGTCGCGTCATACCCAAGAAAACTGTAATCGCTGCCAAAGGTGCTTCAACAAAGTACTGAGTAAAGGCTCTAAATACTTATGTAAATGTGATATTAGTGTCTTTTTGTTGTTTTTTTACAAATGTGCAAAAAATTCTAAACCTGTTTTTGCTTTGTCATTATAGGGTATTGTGTGTAGATTGAGGATGTTTTAAAAAAATGTTTTGAATGAAGCTGTAACGTAACAAAATGTGGAAGAAGTTGAGGGGTCTGAATAGGAGAAATTGTTTACCTTCTGTAAGTTAAGAAAATATATATATATATTGTCTTGTGCCTTATAATTCCATTACCAAAAGCACACACATCTTTAAGATCTTTAATTATTTCTCTCCCTGATGTGGAGGGAGGATAATAAATGTTCACAGAAGTAATAAGTAATGGTAGACCTGACAATTTAGTTATAGTGATTTTACTGATATCAATTTTGTTTATAAATTAAGTGATTTTAAAACAAATTGGTAACAGAATTACCAAAACATCAGTAACGGAATTACTGCAACTGAATTGGCTACAATGGGAAATCAGTCACAAACCACAGTTGGGTCACCTGCTACTGTCCTCCCTTCCACTGGCATACTGTGATGTTCAGCTCATTACTGTTTTCTTTGTCTTTCTATTGTCTGGTGGTCAAACTAAGATTCACTGCACACAGTCGGAGTCTGGACAACCCCTCCCTCTACCTCTCTCTTTCCATTTAATGTCAACTCTCACAGCTCTTACTGACACCTACCCATGAGCCCCCTCTCTTTCCATTTACTGTAACCAGCATCCTCACCCACTGAGAACCGGACGTCCATGGATGTTAACATGTAGTTGAAATTTGTTTGGTCCACCCTGGCCTTGACGTTAGCGTCCACAGACGGACCGGACTGGACCAAATCTGAACCTATTATAGAAGTATGTTTCACAAGTTTGGATAGCACAGTAGAGTACAGTCAGTAAAGCAGAGTACAATGCAGTAGTAGAGTACAGTATATTGTACTGAAATATACTGTACTGACCTCTGCTTTGCTGTATTGTACTGCACTGTACTCTACTGTGATGCCCAAACTTGTAAAACATGAGGAGAATGACATTCATATCCATAATTATGCATATCTGTGTAGTATAGATCAGGTAAACATGATGTAATTCTGTTACCGGGTGTAAATCCACTTCACTTACTGTAGTTCAATAACCAAAATATATATATATATTTTTAAATCAAGGTGCCATGTCATAGCTGGCATCCCATTCTTTCTGCAGACGTACACTACACGGCCAAAAGTATGTGGACACCTGCTCGTCGACTATCTCATTCCAAAATCATGGGTTTTAATATGGAGTTGGTCCCCCCCCTTTTGCTACTATTACAGCCTCCACTCTTCTGGGAAGGATTTCCACTAGATGTTGGAACATTGCAGTGTGGACTTGCTTCCATTAAGCCACAAGCATTAGTGAGGTCAGGCACTGATGTTGGGTGATTAGGTCTGGCTCACAGTTGGTGTACCAATTCATCCTGAAGGTGTTTGATGGTTTTGAGGTCAGGGCTTTGTGCGACGTGTGGTTGAAATAGCCGAATCCACTCATTTGAATGGGGTGTCCACATACTTTTGGTGATGTAGCGTATTTTAATCTTAATTCGTAGCAAATGTAAGCGTTTTTGGAAAATGTGGTAGCGTAAAAGCAATAGGGTCCAGCTGCGACCTGGTCTCTCAGGGCAGTCATCCACAGGGTCTCTATGCTTCCACCTACTGATATGTCATCGCTCAGTGCATCTCAAGAAAAGTGGGGGTGTCGAATGGAACCATATAAGGAGAACTGGGGTTTTCAAAAAGTCTTAACAGCAGGAGCGCTGGAATTCCGTAATTACTAGAACCACCATGACTTGATATTTCAATGATTGTTATTTCAAATATTCAATAATAACTTACATTTTTTTTAAATGATTTAAGGTAGCTAACGTTAGCTAACATTTACAATATACTTAACCTTACATACATTGCTACCGGTAGGTAACGTTCAAAGACACAGCTCACAGTGAGTGAATAGACACATTTTTTTTTGCTTAACTGAAATTTCTTACTGTCAACTCTGCAGGCCATGACTGACATTCAATAACCCAAACAATGTCTTGAGTGGTACCTTTCAAAACCCTCACTTCTCCATATGATTCCTTTCGACTCCCCCACTTTTCCTGAGAGATGCATTGAGCGATGACATCTCAGTAGGTGACATCATAGAGACCGTGAGGGATGACTGCTCTGAGAGGTTGCACCCTTCTCAATAAAAGGGAGGTGTTACTGTAATGTTACCAAAGTTTGTATCTGCAAAGTTCTAGTGTTATCATGATACCAGTCTTGCGATAATAAATGCCATTTAGCAGACACTTTCATCCAATCATGCGTGCATACATGTTACATATGGGTGGTCCCGGGAATCAAACCCACTATCCTGTCGTTACAAGCGCCATGCTCCACCGAGTTACAAAGGACCACTGCGATACCAGATTTTCCGCTTCGTGTTTTGCTTCCTTTCTTCCTAGTATTGTGATACTGGTATTGTGACCACACTACACCGTTCATCCACAAAATTAGGTTTCGTGTATATTTCTTTCAGTGGACATCATTATGTAGTCCTTGTGCATGGAGTTGTATGATTTGTTAAACTTTGAAATTAATGGGGGTTTTTTGGCATACATTTTAAATTGAAAAACTGATTCAAAGTTTAAATCCGTTACCGTGGAATTGCCCCCATCTGTAATTTTGTAATTAGTGCCCCACTGTAAAATCCCTCTACTTCCTCCAGTTCATTATCATTGAGACTGATTTATCACTTTGGAAAAATGCATTATGTCCACACAAGCCTACAGTGCCTTCACAAAGTATTCATACCCCTTGACTTATTCCACAATGTGTTACAGCTTGAATTCAAAATGGATTCAATTGAGAAAAGAGAATCTCACCCATCTACACTCAATACCCCATAATGACAAAGTGAAAATGTCTTTAGACATTTTTGCAAATGTATTGAAAATTAAATACAGCAGTCTAATTTACATAAGTATTCACACCCCTGAATCAATTCTTTGTAGAAGCACCTTTGGCAGCGATTACAACTGTTAGTCTTTCTGGGTAAGTCTCTAAGACCTTTCCACACCTGGATTGTGCATCATTTGCCTTATTCTGAACAGGATTCCTTCTTTTCACTCCGTCAATTTGGTTAGTATTGTGGAGTAACTACAACGTTGTTGATCCATCCTGTTTTCTCCTTTCACAGCCACTGAACTCTGTAACTGTTACATCATTGGCCTCATGGTAAAATCCCTGAGCGGTTTCCTTCCTCTCTGGCGACTGCGTTAGCAAGGACGCCTGTGTCTTTGTAGTGACTGGGTGTTTTTGATACACCATCCAAAGTGTAATTAATGACTTCCCCGTGCTCAAAGGGATATTCAATGTCAGTTTTTTTTTTTTTTTACCCTTCTACCAATAGGTGCCCTTCTTTGCGAGGTATTGGAAAATCTCCTTGGTCTTTGTGGTTGAATCTGTGTTTTGAAATTCACTGCTTGACTGAGGGACCTCACAGAAAGATAATTGTATGTGGGGTACAGAGATGAGGTAGTCATTCAAAAATCATGTTATACCCTTATGTGACTTGTTATGCACATTTTTACTCCTGAACTTATTTAGGCTTACCATAACAAAGGGGTTGAATACTTATTGACTCAAGACATTTCAGATTTTCATTTTACTTTTTTTCTCTCAAAAAAACAAAACAATTCCGCTTTGACATTATGGGGTATTGTGTATAGGCCAGTGACAAATCTAAATGTCATCCATTTCAAATTCAAGCTGTAACACAGCAAAATGTGCAAAAAGTCCAGGGGTGTGGATACGTTCTGAAGGCACTGTAGTTGTTTTCTCACCAGCTACAAAATGTAGGTTGCTGCTGAGATGCTAGGGAGGGAGTGAGGGAAGTACGGGTTCAGACTGGAGAAGTCATGAATTCACTATCTGCATTATTGCTGTGGGAGGATGGATATGACACTTAAGTGTTTCTGCTTTGAATGAAGGGACATTTTATAATTTTAGTGACATTTATGACTTGTTCTTGTGAACCCAGACGACTAGGCCTAGCAGCAATTGAAATGAAAAACAGCCCTCATATATTGTACATTCGTTCTGCTTCTGAAAAGCAGATTTACTAAAATAGCAACTTTAAACATTCTTGGCACACCGAGTCTGATCATTGTCATACACTTGCAAAATGGCAAAAAATGCCTTTAGTAATGGAGGAGGATAACATCCTTTTAAGGGTACGGCTGTAGCAGCAAAAATATCCCAGAACTAGTCCAGTAACTTTGGATGATTTGATTTCAGTTTTCATTTGGGATTGGATGGGGGATGGGAATCACACAAGGTTGAATTAAGAATAGCATTCTTCTCCCACAGTTTTTAATAGCTTCTCTCTAGTCTCTAACTCAAGGAAAGGGGAGGACAGCAGAATAATCCAGACATCGCCTACTTACAACCAGCCCATCGAGTAAGCTCAATAGACCTGTGCATGCTGGGGAAATCGGGGGTCCTTAACAAATGCTGGATGCTTCAAAGTACTAGTGCCATGTGAAAGGTCATCCTCGCCCTCACTCAGTCATCATTTAAATCAAAGGACTGCTTCCTATGGTCATTACTATGGGGTTATTATGTCTCCTTGTGTTCCTGTACATGCTCCCTTGTTCGTTTTGGATCCCAGTCTTGGACTTAGGCTTTATCTTGGCTTAATCTCATATAATTGGACAATCCATCCCTATTAGAGCCATTATTTGTAGGCTTGTCAGACCAGAGGCGGGTTAGGACCCCTGTCATGTGTGTCTAAGTAGATTGATCTTGTGTGAAGTAATGCTTTTGTCTTAGTATTTGAAAAAAGTTGGAGGAAATGTCAGAGGATTGTAATAAAATAGATGAGGCTTATTATCCCCCTCATGATAACACAACTGTGTTCTGTTTAAATGAACAGAATGGGGATATAAAGAAAAACACACACACTGATTTATTATACTTCAGGGGTGCATAAAACGCCATATTTTCCATACAGATACTAGCTGAAACATCAGTGTTTTCTGGCTTGTTATTTGTGTTCTGTGAACCATAAGCTTGTACTGTACATTCTAAACTACAGGAAAGTACAAATATTATTAGCTGGCACCAAAACACAATTTTTTCAGTCTGCCTGCTGAGAATGGATTTTGGTGTTTCCTTCCTCTTAGGGCTGTAAAGGGTTGCCAAGCAGTTATGGAAAATGTGAAACCTTCATGGAGAAGTCCCCCACAGAGTTACCAGTGAAGAGACAATGATGGATCGGAACAAGCGCAACTCCATTGCCGGCTTCCCCTCCATGAGGCCAGACCGGCTCGATGACCTGGATGGTGGAGGGGAGTGGGCCCTGTCTCAGGTGGGAAGAGTGTGCCCCTCGTCGTACCGCGCCCTCATCAGTGCTTTCTCCTGCCTGACGCGCCTTGATGACTTCATCTGCGAGTGGATTGGCTCCGGCTTCTTCTCAGAGGTCTACAAGGTGGGTTTATGTTATGATTGACCTGAAATGCAAGAGTTTTATGGTAGGTAGGTGGTACTGGTAGGTAAATAGTAGATTGTGTGAGGACTTTTATTTCACCTTTTATTTAACCAGGTAGGCAAGTTTAGAACAAGTTCTAATTTACAATTGTGACCTGGCCAAGATAAAGCAAAGCAGTTCAACACACAACAGAGTTACACATGGAGTAAAACAAACATACAGTAGAAAAATAAGTCTATATACAATGTGAGCAAATGAGGTGAGATAAGGGAGGTAAAGGCAACAAAAAAAAGGCCATGGTGGCGAAGTAAATACAATATAGCAAGTAAAACACTGGAATGGTAGATTTGCAGTGGAAGAATGTGCAAAGTAGAGATATAAATAATGGGGTGCAAAATAAATAAATACAGTAGGTGGGAGGTAGTTTGGGCTAAATTATAGATGGGCTATGTGCAGTAATCTGTGAGCTGCTCTGACAGCTGGTGCTTAAAGCTAGTGAGGGAGATAAGTGTTTCAGAGATTTTTGTAGTTCATTCCAGTCATTGGCAGCAGAGAACTGGAAGGAGAGGCGGCCAAAGGAAGAATTGGTTTTGGGGGTGACCAGAGAGATATACCTGCTGGAGCGCATGCTAGAGGTGGGTGCTGCTATGGTGACCAGCGAGCTAAGGGGGGACTTTACCTACCTTGGAGCCAGTGGGTTTGGCGACGAGTATGAAGCGAGGGCCAGCCAATGAGAGCGTACAGGTCGCAGTGGTGGGTAGTATATGGGGCTTTGGTGACTAAACGGATGGCACTGTGATAAACTGCATCTAATTTCTTGAGTAGGGTATTGGAGGCTATTTTGTAAATGACATCGACGAAGTCGAGGACCGGTAGGATGGTCAGTTTTACAAGGGTATGTTTGGCAGCATGAGTGAAGGATGCTTTGTTGCGGAATAGGAAGCCAATTCTAGATTTAACTTTGGGATTGGAGATGTTTTATGTGAGTCTGGAAGGAGAGTTTACAGTCTAACCAGACACCTAGGTATTTGTAGTTGTCCACATATTGTAAGTCAGAACCGTCCAGAGTAGTGATGTTGGATGGGCGGGCAGGTGGGCAGCGATTGGTTGAAGAGCATGCATTTAGTTTTACTTGTATTTAAGAGCAATTGGAGGCCACGGAAGGAGAGCTGTATGGCATTAAAGCTCGCCTGGAGGGTTGTTAACACAGTGTCAAGAGAAGGGCCAGAAGTATACAGAATGGAGAGGTGGATCAGAGACTCACCAGCAGCAAGAGCGACATTGATGTATACAGAGAAGAGAGTCGGTCCAAGAATTGAACCCTGTGACACCCCCATAGAGACTGCCAGAGGCCCGGACAACAGGCCCTCCGATTTGACACACTGAACTCGATCAGAGAAGTAGTTGGTGAACCAGGCGAGGCAATCATTTGAGAAACCAAGGCTATTGAGTCTGCCGATGTGGTGATTGACAGAGTCGAAAGCCTTGGCCAGGTCAATGAATACGGCTGCACAGAATTGTTTTTTTTTGTTTGTTTTTTTTATCCCCTTTTCTCCCCAATTTTCGTGGTATCCAATCGCTAGTAATTACTATCTTGTCTCATCGCTACAACTCCCGTACGGGCTCGGGAGAGACGAAGGTCTAAAGCCATGCGTCCTCCGAAGCACAACCCAACCAAGCCGCACTGCTTCTTAACACAGCGCGCCTCCAACCCGGAAGCCAGCCGCACCAATGTGTCGGAGGAAACACCGTGCACCCGCCCCCCTCGGTTAGCGCGCACTGCGCCCGGCCTGCCACAGGAGTCGCTGGAGCGCGATGAGACAAGGATATCCCTACCGGCCAAACCCTCCCTAACCCGGACGACGCTAAGCCAATTGTGCCTCGCCCCACGGACCTCCCGGTCGCGGCCGGCTGCGACAGAGCCTGGGCGCGAACCCAGAGACTCTGGTGGCGCAGCTAGCACTGCGATGCAGTGCTCTAGACCACCACAGTATTGTTTCTTATCGATATCGTTTAGGACCTTGAGCATGGCTGAGGTGCACCCATGACCAGCTCTGAAACCAGATTGCATAGCGGAGAAGGTATGGTGGGTTTCTAGCTTCCCTGAAAAGTTGCATATCACGGGGGCTGTTCGATGCTAATGCAGAACGCCATAGGATGTTTTTGTGTTGGTTAAGGGCAGTTAGGTCTGGAGAGAACCAAGGGCTATATCTGTTCCTGGTTCTAAATTTCTTGAATGGGGCATGCTTATTTAAGATGATGAGGAAGGCATTTAAAAAAATAAATAACCAGGCATCCTCTACTGACAGGATGAGATCAATATCCTTCCAGGATACCCCGGCCAGGTTGATTAGAAAGGCCTGCTCGCTGAAGTGTTTCAGGGAGCGTTTGACAGTGATGAGTGGAGGTCGTTTGACCGCTGACCCATTACGGATGCAGGCAATGAGGCAGTGATCGCTGAGATCTTGGTTGAAAACAGCAGAGGTGTATTTAGAGGGCAAGTTGGTTAAGATGATATCTATGAGGGTGCCTGTGTTTACGGCTTTGGGGTGGTACCTGGTAGGTTCATTGATAATTTGTGACATTGAGGGCATCAAGCTTAGATTGTAGGATGGCTGGGGTGTGAAGCATGTTCCAGTTTAGGTCGCCTAGCAGCACGAGCTCTGAAGATAGATGGGGGGCAATCAGTTCACATATGGTGTCCAGAGCACAGCTGGGGGCAGACGGTGGTCTATAGCAGGCGGCAACGGTGAGAGACTTGTTGTTAGAGGTGGATTTTTAAAAGTATAGGTTCAATTTGCTTGGGTATAGACCTGGATAGTAGGACAGAATTCTGCAGGCTATCTTTGCAGTAGACTGCAACACCGCCCCCTTTGGCTGTTCTATCTTGTCTGAAAATGTTGTAGTTAGGAATGGAGATTTCAGAAATCGGTGGTCTTTGGTGAAATTTGGTCTTCCTAAGCCAGGATTCAGACACGGCTAGAACATCCGGGTTGGCAGAGTGTGCAATTCTGCAGGCTATCTTTGCAGTAGACTGCAACACCGCCCCCTTTGGCTGTTCTATCTTGTCTGAAAATGTTGTAGTTAGGAATGGAGATTTCAGAAATTGGTGGTCTTTGGTGAAATTTGGTCTTCCTAAGCCAGGATTCAGACACGGCTAGAACATCCGGGTTGGCAGAGTGTGCTAAAGCAGTGAATAAAACAAACTTAGGGAGGAGGCTTCTAATGTTAACATGCATGAAACCAAGGCTATTACGGTTACAGAAGTCATCAAAAGAGAGCGCCTGGGAAATAGGAGTGGAGATAGGCACTGCAGGGCCTGGATTCACCTCCACATCACCAGAGGAACAGAGGAGGAGTAGGATAAGGGTACGGCTAAAAGCTATGAGAATTGGTCGTCTAGAACGTCCGGAACCGAGAGTAAAAGGAGGTTTCTGGGGGCGATAAAATAGCTTCAAGGTATAATGTACAGACAAAGGTATGGTAGGATGTGAATATAGTGGAGGTTAACCTAGGTATTGAGTGATGATGAGAGAGATATTGTCTTTAGAAACATCATTGAAACCAGGTGATGTCATCGCATGTGTTGGTGGTGGAACTGAAAGGTTGGATAAGGTATAATGAGCAGGGCTAGAGGCTCTCCAGTGAAATAAGCCAATAAACACTAACCAGAACAGCAATGGACAAGGCATATTGACGTTAAGGACAGGCATGCTTAGTCGAGCGATCATAAGGGTCCAGTGAGTAGTGAGGGTGGTTGGGGTAACGGCGATTCAGACAGCTAGCCGGGCCAGCGGTAGCAAGCTAGCATAGGATGGAGGTCTGTTTTTAGCCACCTCGTGCGTTTCCGACGGTAGATTAGTGGGGTTCCGTGTGGTAGAGGGGAATCAATCCAGTTGGCAAAATAGATATAGTTATAGTGACCCAAGAAAAATTGTCAGATAGCAGCCGATAAGACGGCTAACGATTAGCGGGCCGCAGATGGGCGTTCAGGTAACGTCGCGATGGAGGGGCCAGTTGGATAACTCCCTCGGGCAGATAACGTCGGTAGTCCAGTCGTGAAGGCCCGGTGGGGCTCCGCATCGGCAGTAAAACGGGTCCGGATAGGTGATTGTAGCCCAGGAGTGGCTGTTGGAACTCTTCAGCTGGCTAGCTCTGGAATAATTGATGTTTGCTCCGGGATCGACGTAAACCAATAGTCACACGGATAGTAGCTAGCTAGCTGCGAGATCCAGGTGTAAATGTCCAGAGCTTGTGGTTGAAATCCGGGGATATGGAGAGAAAAATAGGTCCGGTATGTTCTGGTCTGAGTCGCGTTGTACAAAACTGCCGATAGCTTTTCGAGCAAAGGATAGCTGATGACCACAAACCGTGGTTAGCTGAATACTAACGTTAGCCAGTAAACTGGCTAGCTTCTGGGTAGCTTCTGGCTAGCTTCTATTGTGGATTTCAAATTTGAGGTAAATAAAAATAATTTAGGCTAGGCTAGCAGAAAAGCTATGGTATGTCATCACCAGGATTACATAAACATATAATCTCACACCCTGAGCTGTGTCTCAGCCCTCATTCTATTATTAAACCTCAGTGTGTGTGGTGCAGAATACAGTTAGCTAATACATTGAGCGAGTGACAAGGAGACAGCAACCAACCAAGACGACTTTTTTATTTTTTTTATTTAACCAGGCAAGTCAGTTAAGAACAAATTATTTTTTACAATGACAGCCTAGGAACAGTGGGTTAACGGTCTTGTTCAGGGGCAGAATGACAGATTTTTACCTTGTCAGCTTGGGGATTCGATCTAGCAACCTTTCGGTTACTGGCCAACGCTCTAACCACTAGGCTACCTGCCGCCACTATCGCTATAGTAGACTACTAGCTACCATAGTAGACTAATAGCTACCATAGCTAGGTTGTTTATCATCAAATATGATTACGTAGTACCTGTCTTGACTGCATCAAACTTGGAGAAGCTAGTAAAGCTATCTAATGGTAGCTAGCTAGGCTAATTGAGGCTGCAGAGCATTTTAAAAAAATGTTTTTTAAAATTGCAAGCACATTCTCATCCTACAGTTACAAATACCAAGTCTGTTCAGAATATTAAGTTGTACTCTGCCTGTTGGCGCTTAGTCGTTGTAGCCTATCGTTCTCCTTAACTTTTAATTCTGTTTTAATTCTGTCACTTCCATTGATTAGATACTTTTGGTCATGTAGTGTATGTGGACACCTGTTCGTTGAACATCTCATTCCAAAAGTATGGGTATTAATATGGAGTTGGTCCCCCCCTTTGCTGCAATAACAGCCTCCACTCTTCTGGGAAGGATTTCCACTCGATGTTGGAACATTGCTGCGGGGACTTGCTTCCATTCAGCCACGAGCATTAGTGAGGTCGGGCATTGATGTTGGGTGATTATGTTTCCACTTCACAATAACAGCACTTAGTTGGCCGGGGCAGCTCTAGCATGGTATAAATTTGACAAATGAACTTGTTGGAAAGGTGACATCCTATGACTGTACCACGTTGAAAGTCACTAAGCTCTTTAGTAAGGCCATTCTACTGCCAATGTTTGTCTATGGAGATTGCATGACTGTGTGCTCGATTCTATACACCTGATAGCAATGGTGAACGGAAATAGCCGAATCCATTAATTTGAAGCGTTGTCCACGTGTGTGTGTTTATTTATACATACACACTCACTCACTCACTACCGTTCAAAAGTTTGTGGTCACTTAGAAATGTCCTTGTTTTTGAAAGGAAAGCACATTTTGTTTTTGTCCATTTTTAAAATAACATCAAATTGATCAGAAATACAGTGTAGACATTGTTAGTGTTGTAAATGACCATTGTAACTGAAAACGGCTGATTTAAAAAATAAAAAATAAAAATAAATATTGATGGAATATCTACATAGACGTAGAGGCCCATTATCAGTAACCATCACTCCTGTGTTCCAATGGCACGTTGTGTTAGCTAATCCAAGTTTATAATTTTAACATGCAAATTGATCATTAGAAAACCCTTTTGCAGTTATGTTAGCACAGGTGAAAACTGTTGTGCTGATTTTAAAGAAGCAATAAAACTGGCCTTTAGACTAGTTGAGTATCTGGAGCATCAAATCCAATTTTATTGGTCACATGCGCCGAATACAACCGGTGTAGACCTTACAGTGAAATGCTTACTCATGTGCCGCTAACCGACAGTGCAGTTTCAAAAAATACGGATAAGAGAAATGAAGCTGGCAGCTTCATTAAATAGTACCCGCAAAACACCAGTCTCAACGTCAACAGTGAAGAGGCGACTCCGGAATGCTGGGCTTCTAGGCAGAGTTCCTCTGTTCAGTGTCTGTGTTCTTTTGCCCGTATTAATCTTTTATTTTTATTGGTCAGTCTGAGATATTGCTTTTTCTTTGCAACTCTGCCTAGAAGGCCAGCATCCCAGAATTGCCTCTTCAATGTTGACGTTGAGACTGGTGTTTTGCGGGTACTATTTAATGAAGCTGCCAGTTGAGGACTTGAGAGGCGTCTGTTTCTCAAACTAGACACTTATGTACTTGTCATCTTGCTCAGTTGTGCACTGGTGCTTCCCACTCCTCGTTCTATTCTGGTTAGAGCCAGCTTGCACTGTTCTGTGAAGGGAGTAGTAGAGAGTTGTACGAAATCTTCAGTTTCTTGCCAATTTCTTCCATGGAATAGCCTTCATTTCTCAGAACAAGAATAGACTTATGAGTTTCAGAAGAAAGGGCTTTGTTTCATTTTGAGTCTGTAATCGACCCCGCTGATGCTCCAGATACTCAACTAGTCTGAAGAAGGCCAGTTTTATTGCTTCTTTAATTAGGACAACAGTTTTTAGCTGTGCTAACATAATTGCAAAAGGGTTTTCTGATCAATTAGCCTTTTTACAATGATTAACTTGGATTAGCTAACACAACGTGCCATTGGACTACAGGAGTGATGGTTGCTGATAATGGGCCTCTGTATGCCTATGTAGATATTCCACAAAAAAATCTGCCATTTCCAGCTACAATAGTCATTTACAACATTAACAATGTGTACGCTGTATTTCTGATCAATTTGATGTTATTTTAATAGACAAGAAATGTGCTTCCTTTCAAAAACAAGGACATTTCTAAGTGATCCCAAACTTTTGATCGGTAGTGTAACATACATACATACATACAGTACCAGTAAAAGGTTTGGACACAGCTACTCATTCAAAGGTTTTTCTTTACTTTGACTATTTTCTATATTGGAGAATAATAGTGAAGACATCACAACTATGAAATAACACATGGAATCATGGAATATATTTTAGATTCCTCAAAGTAGCCACCCTTTGCCTTGATGACAGCTTTGCACATTCTTGTCATTCTTGAAGGAGTTCCCACATATGCTGAGCACTTGTTGGCTGCTTTTCCTTCACTCTGCGGTCCAACTCATCCTAAGCCATCTCAATTGGGTTGAGGTCGGGGGACTGTGGAGGTCAGGTCATCTAAAGCAGCACTCCATCACTCTCTGTGGTCAAGTAGCCCTTAAACATCCTGGAGGTGTGTTGGGTCATTGTCCTGTTGAAAAACAAATGATAGTCCCACTAAGTGCAAACCAGATGGGATGGCTTATCGCTGCAGAATGCTGTGGTAGCCATGCTAGTTAAGTGTAGCTTGAATTCTAAATAAATCACTGACAATGTCACCAGCAAAGCACCCCCACACCATCACATCTCCTCCTCTATGCTTCACGGTGGGAACAACACATGCGGAGATCATCCGTTCACCTACTCTGCGTCTCACAAAGACACAGTAGTTGGAACCAAAAATTTGGACTCATCAGACCAAAGGACAGATTTCCACTGGTCGAATGTCCATTGCTCATGTTTCTTGGCCCAAGCAAGTCTCGTCGTCTTATTGGTGTCCTTTAGTATTGGTTTCTTTGCAGCAATTTGACCATGAAGGGCTGATTCACATAGTCTCCTCCTCCTGAGCAGTTGATGTTGAGATGTCTGTTACTTGAACTCTGAAGAATTTATTTGGGCTGCAATCTGAGGTGCAGTTAACTCTAATGAACTTATCCTCTGCAGCAGAGGTAATTCTGGGTCTTTCCTGTGGTAGTCCTCATGAGAGCCAGTTTCATCAGACCTTGATGGTTATTGCGACTGCACTTTAAGAAACTTTCAAAGTTCTTGACATGTTCTGTATTGACTGACCTTCATGTCTTAAAATAATGATTGACTGTTGTTGCCATAATATGGACTTGGTCTTTTCCCAAATAGGGCTGTCTTCTGTTTACCTTGTCACAACACAACTGATTGGCTCAAACGCATTAAGAAAGAAATTCCACAAATTAACTTTTAACAAGACACACCTGTTAATTGAAATGCATTCCAGGTGACTGAAGCTGGTTGAGAGAATGCCAAGAGTGTGCAAAGCTGTCAAGGCAAAGGGTGGCTACTTTGAGGAATCTCAAAGATATTTTGATTTTACACTTTTCTTTTGGTTACTACGTGATTTAAATGAGTTTTTTCCCTATTTTTGATGTCTTCATTATTATTCTCCAATGTAGAAAATAGTAAAAATATAGAGAAACCCTGGAATGAGTAGGTGTCCAAATATTTGTCTGGTTGTGTGTGTGCATGCATATCGCTTTTGAAATGCACAGAGGCTCTGACTGTAGCCTATTGTCGCTTTGATGACTTATGATTGGACAACAAGCTACACGCGCCACTCCCCACTTTCATGAAAATCAAGAGCAGCAGCATAAATGATCCAATTTCTCCCTCGCGCACGCACAGCAGTCGCTTTCTGATATGTACAGGCCCTTCCGGATAAGTCAGTTAAAATGACCCATACCCGTAACAATCAGATCCAACCCAAACCCATGACATTATTTAGAATTCAGGATTGGGTCTCAGGTATTCGGGTACAGGTGGATCCGTGAACACCTCTAGCACACAGATACTGTGGCCGCTCCTTATTACATTGATCTAGGCTATTCTCTCACAATCGACTGATTTGGGACGTGTGAAACGCCCTTTATTTCCACGTCGCTCTGGTTGCGAAATGAAAATATAGAAGGGCTGAAGCGGTTTATGATGGCGACTAGACGTTAGGCTACAATGGCTGTCTAAGTGCTATATCGTCTATTACACTAACACCCTGACAGGGTTGGTACTTCAATAGATATGGCTGTTGGGGTTAGATGTCCTCAAAATGTCAGTAAAGGAGTTGAACATGTTAGCTACGTTCACTTTTAGTGTAACCCACATTGTAATTTCCTCCAACCAGAGTCAGCCTCATGAAAGTTACTTTTACTTTCAATGATGGACTTTCAATTAGTTATAGGCTATAGACTTCAGCTTCACCTACTGAAAAGTCGGAGTCAGGGCATTCTATATTGATGTCACAACCACCACAATAATGTCAGCACTTTCTATCTCATGCCTCTATCTTAGTCATACTATTTCCTTTCCAGCTGTATGTATGAGTCATACATACTGATGGACTGGAAATAGAATTCCAATTTAGTTCTTAGCTCAAACAGGAAACTAGCCTAATTACAGAAAGGAATAGAAGTGTTGCTATGTCTGGAGCTGTGATGCACAGTAATCTAATGGCGGCTTCAGAGCATGGCCACAGTGGTCTGCCTTAGAACTACTCAGTCACTGCTCATTGGATTCAAAGGGTTAATGCAAAGGACCCAGTGCTGACTTGGTGGGGGAAGGGCAGCGTGTAGGGTCCTGCCCCAGGCTGCCTGAGGGGATGTCACCACACCATGTATTTTAGGGAGGGAATGCCCATCCAACCTGAATATGACTGGGGCCTTCTGCCTTTACAAATAGTCCTTGTTGAGCAAACCTTAAGAAAAAGGTTCCTTTATTCACACACACATGCTCAACCATGTTTTAAAAGGTGCTGTTTAATCCTTGGGGCCATGATATTGTTATATTGCAGCTGTTTCCTCTCAAGTCAAAATGATGACTTCAGCTTTATTAGTACAACAATATTTACCCTCATTGCTTCTCACTTGCAATATTTACTCTCGTTGCCTCAGACTTGCTTCTCTAAATGCTTAACGGACACAAATGTTTCCTGTGTAATGAGAGTTCCATATTTGTCTAAGCAAGGGGACAATGGATCTACATTAAATTAAATAAAAAATGGAATTATCTGTTTGTCTTCGACTGTGTGTCCTGTCTACAGGGCTAGGTATTGAAGAGGCTAGCTGGATTGATGGAACAGATTGGAGGTGCAGGGTCTTGCTGGGGCAACATTATGGGTCTTTGTTTGAGCCAGGCTGCGCTCTCTCTCCTGGTGGGCAGAGTGGGGGAGGTGGTCTAGAGGAGGCCATCTGCTGTCTGCTCCTCTCCTACAGGGAAGACTAGCTGCACCTTTGTACTAGAACTTCAAGAGTGGCTAAAGAAGCACTACGAACTGGATACTCATCCAAGTGCTATATAAGTCTAGATTGGTCTGCTTCCCTTTTCTGTACCTCAAAATTCCTTTTTATCTCCACTCCAACAAATGTAAACTAGCTATATAACCAGATATGCATTGTATCTGTTACTGTACTCGCAGACCGACCTGAGTTGAGACTTAGTATCTTCTTATTCACTGGTTTCAGTGTCTTAATATTTTATCTGGAGGAAGTGAGCAGTAGCAGATACAGCTTATTTTTCTCACCCTGACTCATAACTTCCTGTGGTTGTTATGGCTTTGAGGAAGCAAATCATTCTGATTGTTGGGAAATAGTTTTATGTTTGTATTGTTGTAGTTAGAAAAGTATTCTGCCTTCTCTGCCAAAGAAAGGGGTTACATTTTAGGTAGTTGTGATAGGCTAACACCTAGGTTACATATCACAACATTCATATTCTTGGCCTCGGCTCAGTATTCTTTCTAGTGCACCAATGTGTGGATCAAAGCCAGCCACTCATCTTTGATCACATTGGAGTTAATGCTGCAAGGAAGGCCAGTGACTGACCTAATTCACAGGAGAAATAGACTAGGTTTACTTCCCGTTGTTCTGGATGTGGAATGACATTCATTTTGCTGCAGAAATAGAGACAACCGTTCTTCGTGATCTTGGAATAATGATAAGTGAATATTGATAAGGGAACGGTAGTGTTAAAGAGAAGCGTTCAGATAATGCCTAAATGACCGGATTGTTGTGTTTGTTGCAGGTACGCCACAGAGTGTCGGGCCAGGTGATGGCTCTGAAGATGAACAAACTGAGCAGTAACCGAGCCAACATGCTGAGAGAAGTCCAACTGATGAACAGACTGTCCCATCCCAATATCCTCAGGTGACCTACAGGAAACAAAACGCCAGTCTTCCACTACATTTTGGACAGTTGATTTTTTTGGGGGGCACGCCACCATCCTCAATATTTTGCATAGTTTGAATATCAATCTGTCCTTTGGAGAAACATAGAAATAAAATGCCTTCTGCGATATTATACAATTCTTTTTAATTCTTGGTCAGTTACTGATTTAAATTATCCCAGCTTTTTAGTAACAATCTCAAGGGGCTATTCAAAAAATGGGTACAATACAGGGCTAGAAAAGTTCCGTTATGGTGCCATATTCAGAAATGGCGTTATTTTCTGACTGACTAATAGCCTAATCCCTTTTTTTTCTAGAAAGTGACTCAGTATCAGTCATTTGTGAATCCTTCATCTTTGAAAGATACTTTGATCTGTAGCTTTCTGTCAAAATGATATTAGCCTCCCCTTTTTTTAATGGAATCAGTGGGGTAATAAATAATATTATAAACTGGGTGGTTCGAGCCCTGAATGCTGATTGGCTGAAAGCCGGGGTATATCAGAACGTATACCACAGGTATGACAAAACATTTATTTTTACTGTTCTAATTATGTTTGTAATCACTGATGCAGCAATAAGGCACCTCGGGTTTGTGGTATATGGCCAATATTCCACAATTTAAGGGCTGTATCCAGGTACTCCGTGTTGCGTCGTACATAAGAACAGGCCTTAGCTGTGGTATATTGGCCATATACCATACCCCCCCCTCCCCCCCTCATGCCTTATTGCTTAAAAATATGCCTTTTAGCAGACTCTTATCCCAAGCGAATTACAGTAATGCATGCATACATTTTACGTATGGGGTGGGACCTTGATCTCCGCTGTTCCACAGTATTTAACAATGGATTTTCTGGAACAACATCCTGAGTTTGAATTTCATTGACATGAATTCCCTTATGAGGAACAACCTTTCCCTTTTCACTTCTCACCAAAGCCGTTTATTTTCGTATTAAGTTGGGAGCCTGCAAAATGGGCACACATACATATTTGACCAAACCCATCACGATAGAACAAATAGTTTTGGATTTATTATTGTATGACAATGTTTTATGTTGTCATGGACAATAATATGGAACAATCTGAATTTCCTATCCTCAAATGGATTAGGCTGACCGGGGCTTTGCATTATACACTACAGAGCTCACTGCTGTAGGTGGTGGGTAGGAAAGAGATGGTCGGTGTGTGCTGTGTTACAATCACAGCTTTGTGGCAGTTAGTTCTGTGGTGGTTGGCTGAGAAGAGAATTCTGAGGGGTTCTTTGTCTGAGAAACCCTTTGAAGAACCCACAAAGTTCTGTCTCGCGTTTATTGGGTCATAACTCAGGTGCGCCAATACTCGCTGTGCGTACAGCCTGGCTCGTGTGTTAGGATATTCATACAGCCAGTTTGTCATTTACAAAAACAGACTGCCTTGACTGTGACTCCTGCCTGTTAAGATTTGGAAGCAGTGGCTCAAAAAAAAGAGGGAGAAAGAGATGGAATGTGGGTCAAGAGAGTGAGCCTTGTTTCCACCTAGAAAATGACTTTCTTGTTTGCACCGCTCTTGTTGGGTCTTTTCTTCCAGTGCAGAAGTATTTAACCACCAAGAGCTTTGTCATTTTGCTCTCGAAAGGACTATGCTGTCGTCCTTGGGCCAGATAATTACTTTTTTTGCGCTACATATAGACCCACTCAAATCTTAAACTCTAGCCCCCATAGCTTAGTTTTGTCATGTCAACATGAGATGAGCATAACAGGAGATCCATAAATATGCATCCACCACATGTCTCTCATGGTATTTTGTGGTAAATATACTGAACAAAAATATATAAACGGAACAATTTCAATGATGTTACTGAGTTATAGTTTAAGGAAATTAGTCAATTTTAAATAAATTCATTAGGCCTTAATATATGGATTTCACATGACTGTGCAGCCAAGGGGGTTCAAACTGTAGAACCCAGTTCGTACATTTTGAATATAAAAATGTATTTTATCAAACAAAACTATGCTACATTTTATCTTTGTAAATTGGACAGTGCAGTTAGATTAACAAGAATGTAAGCTTTCTGCCAATATCAGACATGTCTATGTCCTGGGAAATGTTCTTGTTACTTACAACGTCATGCTAATCACATTAGCGCATGTTAGCTCAACCGTCCCGTGGGGGGGACACCGATCCCCGTAGAAGTTAAAGACCGAAATAATTGTCCGTTTCATTAGCTGTCCGGTGGCTGGTCTCAGCCGATCCCGCAGGTGATCAAGCCGGAAGTGGAGGTCCTGGGCTGGTGTGGTTACACGTGGTCTGCGGTTGTGAAGCGGGTTGGATGTAATGCCAAGTTCTCTAAAACAACGTTGGAGGCAGCTTATGGTAGAGAAATTCATTTTCAATTCTCTGTCAACAGCTCTGGTGGACAACTGCACATTTTAGTGGCCTTGTATTGTCCCCAGTATAAGGTGCACCTGTGTAATGATCATGCTGTTTATTCAGCTTCTTGATATGCCACACCTGTCAGGTGGCTGGATTATCATGGCAAAGGAGAAATGCTCACTAACAGGGATGTAAACATATTTGTGCGCACAATTTGACAGAAATAAGCTTTTTGTTCGTATGGAAAATGTCTGGGCTTTTATTTCAGCTCATGAAATGTTCATTATACATAGAAACAATAACTGACTGATGTCTTTGTCTTCCTCTAGGTTCATGGGTGTGTGTGTTCAGGAAGGCCAGCTCCATGCTCTGACTGAGGTAAGAGGAACCACTGTTCTTCTTTGTGACTTCGAGCCTTGTATAGATGGCCTACACCTCAGAAACATGACTGCGCCGCTTGCTGTCGTGTTTCAGGTTGAAGTTGGGACACTGTCTTCTTATTCTCTTTTTCCATCCACTCTATCATGGAATGTGATTCTAGAAACATGATGGGTTTTCTAGCATCAGTATAGGCCTAAAGGCGTTTTACTTGTAATGTAGCTAAACTGTCATATTGCTCATTGAGTCCTGTTGCAGTATGGTCAGCTTGTTATGTGATGTAAGTCTCAGATAAGTATAACCCACTGAAGGGTGACCTCATAGCCATGATTATAATGAAAAGTTATTGTGACTGAATGTTTATCAAGGGTTTTTCTTCAGGTGAACACTAAACAGTGCCGCATCGCCCAGAAGGACAGCAACCTGTAATTGAAAGAACCTTGTGTTTCCCTGCATAGTTTACATGTGAGCAAATAAAGCTGTGTTGATGTTCTCAATGAAAAGCCAGGGGATGGGTTCCATTAGGGCTAAGGGTTATGTTTTCAAGATTGACCTATTTTTAACCTATCTGTGTGACTGAGTCGGCGTGTCCATGTAATCCAAATAGATAGCCTTGTGCTAATGATAAGCGTCGATTAGTAAGGGGAGTAGCTTTACGACTGACTGCCCCATCTGAGCCCAAGCACTCGTGTGAAGTGAATGATGGCAGGAAGTTATCCAATATGTGGATCCATGGAGATGAAGACTGGGAGAGAGGGGAAACTTCTCACACACCAGTCTCCTGGGGCTGTGGCGTCAGCAGCCTCAAGCCAGGCTGTGAATACTGAAAACACGGCATCATGGGGTTATGTTTTGCTGCTACTGCTGTATAAACAGAACTAGCTGCTAGCTGCTAGCTACCAGCACTGTCTGCTTTGGCTGGATCCTGACCTTAGCAACGGGCCTGACAAGTCTCCATGGTAGGAAATGAAGAGTCAAGTTACCGTGCAGCCACAGGCTTAGAGATACAATCACTCATCAGGGCTCTACAGTGTGACCATTTTACTCCCATATATGCCTAAATATTCTGTGTGACCTAGAATTTTAATTTAGGAGGACCAGTGCCCCTAGAAAAATGAAGGATTCTAGCTTTATTACCTCCTATATTTTTTTTATTGTGTTCCTAAATTTCTTTGTTTGCCTATTTTTCCATTTAGAATCACGTGCTCTGTGTAAAGCCCTGCTCCTCCGATCAAAACTCCCTTTGACTCCGCTGGCCCTGCCAGGGCCCGTCGGGTCGGCACACTAACCTCTGCTCTGCTTCCCACTGCCTGACAGACCTAGTTTACACATTAGGCAAAGACCGATTAGGAGCATTATAATCTGGGTAATCCATGAGCCACTGGGGGATTAGGCCATTATTTGAAGCTGCTCGCAGTGGTCACACGAGACCATTAATTCCCATTTCCTTTCTGGCTTTCTTAGCTTTAATTCAGGAAGACTCAGGGAAAGCCTTGTCTTCAGCTAAGTGTATCAGTTAATGATTTCTAAGAGTTGCACCTGCCTAGAACAGTGTTTTATGTATGTTAGTTGTTTTGGATATTGTCTAGGGCTATGCTACTATTTTCTAAGTAAGATTACCTTTTTTAACATTAAACCTGTCTTCTCTTGAGATTCAAGTCATGTTTAGTTTTACTGCAAGATATGAATTGCCACAATGTTTGTTAAAATGATGTATTTTAGTGTCTCTGCTGCTATGGACACTTAGGGTAATATGGATGATCTATCCCATTAACAGTTTGGCCTGTCAATCAATCACTGTGGGTGGGATGTTTGAGGCAGAGTTGGTAGGTTTTCAGACCTGTTAATCAATCACTGTTGGTGAGACATTGATGGAAGGCAGTAGATTACTAATCAAGACAGAAAAAATTGTCTTGTCTACCCTTTCAATTGAGTTTGTGGTTAAAATCTAAGAAAAAAGGTTGTGTTATGTGTCAAGTAACATATTGTTTCTCAATAGGGAATATATTTAAGGGGGGAAAAAATGCAAACATTTTGTGCACCTTCGCTTTTATACAAAATCAAGCGCCCATTAATAATAGACCGACAGGTATGATTTGAACAATGAAACAAGTGTTAAACATGGGCTTTTCTACACAGAACAAACTCAATCATCAACTTTGCTGACGACAAAACAGTGGTAGGCCTGATTACCAACAATGATAAGACAGCCTATAGGGAGTAGGTGATAGCCCTGGGAGTGGTGCTAGGAAAATAACCTCTCCCGCAACGTCAACAGCAGAGAGAGCACTTCCCCATCCACATCAACGGGGCCACAGTGGAGAGGGTCAAAAGCTTCAAGTTCCTCAGCATGCACATCACGGAAATGGTCCCTCCACACCGACAGCGCCTCTTCAACCTCAGGAGACTAAAGAAATGTGGCTTGACCCCTAAAGACCCTCACAAACTTCTGTCGGGCTGTATCACCGCCTGGTACGACAACTGCACCGCCCACAACCACAGGGCTCTCCAGAGGGTGGTATGGTCAGCCCAACACATCACCAGGGGCACACTGCCTTCCTTCCAGGACATCTACAGCACCCAGTGTCACAGGAAGGCCAAGAAGATCATCAAAGACCCCAGCCACCCGAGCCACGGCCTGTTCATCCATCTAGAAGGAGGAGAGACCGTACAGGTGCATCAAAGCTGAGACCTGATAAACAGCTTATGTCTCCAGGCCATCAGACAGTTAAATAGTCACCACTAGCCACCCAGTACCCTGCCCTGAACCTTAATCACTGTTCTAGCCAGCTACCACCCAGTACTCTACCCTGCACATTAGAGACTGCTGCCCTATGTACATAGTCATTGACCACTGGTCACTTTTAATCATGTTTACATACTGTTTTACCCACTTTATATGTATAAGCTATATTCTAGTTATGGCTCATCCTATATAACTACTGCTGTACACCTTTTCTATTAATATACTGTCTACACACCATTATACACTCAGTGGCCAGTTCACTAAAATGGTTCAGTCACTTAGCAATGGCTTGCTATATAAAGCAAGCAAAAAGGCATCCGGGCATTCAGTTACTGTACGATTGAACGTTAGAATGGGCAAAACGAATGCCGTCCGTTCGCAAACAACCAATCACTAGGCTACACCAGTGACTGTATGGGGCTACGCTGACGAGTCACTTTAGCGGTCACTGGCAGGCTTCGACTCCTAGGAAAATACAAACAAGATCTTTGGTTTATGTGTCCTGATGCCATGGACATATAACTACGTTGTATGATTCATGAATAGAAAAGTGGGATATAGGAGATTGACTTTATTCAGTCAGTTTGACACCTTTTATAAACTACTCAGCACAAGCTGTTTGGTCTTCTAATCAAATAACAGTAAATATCCTATATGACCACCGATTCTGTGGCTGGCTAAACACGCAAAAGAAAATGTAAATGAATGTGCCATAAAACACTAATTATGTGGATTCCAACTCATCTTTAACACTTACATTACATGGGACATGTAAATTCACTCACAGGAGACGACGAAGAAGCATCATGCTCTCCCTCCTCCGTGAAAAGAAATGTTACCGCAGCCAACCACAGCGCACAAAAATAACACCGGTACCGAGCGGCAGGTCAGACAGCAGACTGGCAAACCAGAAGTTTGGCTTTGTGACTGACAGGCGCCTGTCATTGCTGGCTGTGACTGACAGGGGCCTGTGCTATCAATAGATCACTACAAGATGCATATCGTTCATTCTAGTGGAAAAAGGCTATACAGACTTTTCTGACTATCCAATTTAAACGTTTAAATGAAAAGAAGCCTAGTTAATGAAGTGGGGGAAAAGTAGCCAGCTGACAATGTGTCTGTTATCGTCCATTTAGCCGACATCCGGCGCTTGTGGAAAACATTGCTAGATTTGATTCTCCATCAACATATCCTGTTGAGTCATTCACATTTTCACTGCCTGGGTTCTGCCCTTTTATCCTTCAGTCCACTACTCTTGCTCTCTGTGATCATGTGTTAATGGCCTTCCCTTCTCCAGGTTACCTTGTCAGGGTTTGGGGTGGAGGTGAGTTGATGTGGCCTTGTGTGCCTAACTTTTGGCCTTGGCTCATTCATCTGATCTGGAGACTGTCGCCTCAACCTACAGGTTGCATGGAGTGGATCATGTCTGCACTGACCGACTGGCAGCAGGATTTGTCTGGGCTTTACCCCTGTGAAGTGGAGGCTCCTAGTGGAGCGCTAGGCTGGCAGACTACAGATGCGGGGGGCTACAGAGGAATTTGTAAGGCAAACGAGCTGTAATCCTCTCCTGCGTCTGGAATTGGTTTGGGGATGGTCTGCAGGGCAGGGGGAGAGACCAGACAGAGGGGAGAGAGTATTACAGCGTGTTGGCCTTTCAGTGCGTAAGACCAAATGACACGCGCACACACACTTGAGTTGGTGTGTTTCTAGGTTTACTTATTAGGCCTCCTTCCAACATTCTACCTGAACAAAGGTAGAAGACTGCAGCGCAAGTAAAATGTGAGTGATGCTGTAACCTCCGCTTTGGGCGGGCTAAATTCCAATGAAAGGTTAAGCTGTTAAAGGTACAGGCTAAGGGAGTTTAGTCTTCGTTCACATACCTAATTTATTTACAGTTCCAACTGGGAGAAGACAGATGCGTTTTGACTAATATTCTCTTTTCTTGAAGTCCTCTCTGTATTAATTGACAGTTTGCCAAGAAACCTAAAACACACCAGTCTAGAATCACAAGGGAGGCCCAGAGAAGTCTGGTCAGTCAAGGGACCCCAGTCTCTCTTTTCGTTACCCTTATCTACTTTAATTTCTCGCCGTAGTTATTTTCCAAATATTTTTGTTTTGTGGATGGATTAATCATTCTACACTACATGACATAGGTTAGGCTAGTTCTGTGTAGGACAGCCAAGCCTCTCCCGATTTTAGAGCCGACAGAGCTACTTTTAAAACTACTGAGTGGATTTCCAATTCACTTTTTTTTCTTTTTTTTTTCAATTCGCTTTTTCTGCAAGCAGCCAGGCTTGTCTGTCATTGTCCTCAGCTGTGCTTGGCATTAGCATCAATCTATGTTTAGAGCGCTCAGAGTAAGTCGATTGACTTTGACCGGTCTTCCTGAATGGGGCGGGGCATAGCCCCAAATTACCAACAGGATGCTGTAACAATGTCTGTACAGAACATTACTTCATATCGCAATACCTCATGTAGAGTATGTACAGGATATAGTCATTGAATTCAGTAGAGTGTACATTTACTGATAATGTGTACTTTTTCCTACCCAGCTTTTGCTCACATCAAGGTGAAAGCCTGTGATAGAGGACAACTTTCTCCTGAACTGTCATTTGAAACCTTCCTAAATTGTTCTGTTTTCCCCCTCTCTCAACCTTTCTGCAGTACATCAACGGTGGGAACCTGGAGCAGCTGTTGGACAGCAACAAGCCTCTGAGCTGGGCAGCCAGGATCAAGCTGGCCTGTGAGATCGCCAATGGCCTGGGCTACCTGCACTCCAAAGGCATCTTCCACCGGGACCTCACCTCCAAAGTGGGTGGCAGTTGACTGTGGATGGATGCATCTGAAATGTGGTGCACTGTTTCCTTTCTGAAACAGAGATAATAGATCTAGTCAGCATTTATATACAGTAACGTGTGTTCCAGTGCATTTTCTTCAAACCATAGGAGTTGGGACCTGGTTTCCATGCAATAGTACTTGACGTTATTGTGATTCTCTGGCTATCGGTTTCTTCTGTTGCGGGTTGAAACTGAGCCACGTGGTGTTTTGACTCATGCAGGGTGTAAACCTCTTGAGTTGAATCTAATCGAACAACATGCAGTACATCAAGTTCATTTGTCATTCAGTTCAAGTATGACTAATTGAGCATTCACTGAAACTTTCCCTTTTCCTCCATAAATGTCAGTCATTTTAGAAGCTCATAATGGAATTTGTGCTCACTGTCCTCAGAACTGCCTGATCAAGTCAGATGAGAACTGCTACACTGCAGTGGTCGGAGACTTTGGTCTCGCTGAGAAGATTCCCAACTATGAGTAAGTCATTTCCACGGTAACGGTTATATTTTAAACGGGCCAGTGCTATACAAACACAATGTTGGTTTACATTCATTGCTTAAACGGTTTTTAGCACGATACATAAGATTAAGTTCAGCACTGAAATGGAATCCCACGGTTTTATTTTTTTACTCCAAAAAGAAAATCAAGATTTGCTCCTTTGAGTCAAAGTCCAGTGAAATGTGTCTGTAGTAAATGAATGTGCGGCTGGGAGGTAAAGGGATGGACAAGTGCCAGTAGGGGAGGGTCATTTGATTAGGCAGGAACATGAAGTACTGTTTTGGAATAAACTGGTACGCTAGGCTAATAATACCAGAGCAGGTTAAGAAGGCCCCGCTCTCTCTCTCTCCAGGCTCTGACTTCATTATTACATATTAAACTGATGAAGAATCGACCTGCTTTCAAAACAAAGTTAGAGAAATAACAAATATTTTGGCTTGTCTGATAATTGTTGTGATAAATATTGCAAAAATAGTCATTGTGTTGTTTTTTTAACCTTTTATTTAACTAGGCAAGTCAGTTAAGAACACATTCTTATTTACAATGACAGCCTAGGAACAGTGGGTTAACTGCCTTGTTCAGGGGCAGAACAACAGATTTTTACTTTGTCAGCTCAGGGATTCGATCTTGCAAACTTTCGGTTACTAGTCTAACGCTCTAACCGCTAGGCTACCTGCCGCCCCGATCTACTGTAATGAATTGTATTATTCCCTCACCCAAAAGGCTTGTAACCTCCAGTCTAATGTTTATCTTCCTGTACTTGTGTTGTGCCTGCAGTGGTGAGGGGGAGAAGCTGGCTGTGGTGGGCTCTCCCTTCTGGATGGCCCCTGAGGTGCTGCGAGATGAACCCTACAATGAGAAGGTATTGGGATTTTATTAAGATCCCCATTAGCTGTTGCAAAAGCAGCAGCTACTCTTTCTGGGGTCCACACAAAACATGAAACATAATACAGAACATCATTAGACAAGAACAGCTCAAGGACGGAACTACATACATTTTTAAAAAGGCACACGTAGCCTACATATCAGTACATACACACAAACTATCTAGGTCAAATAGGGGAGAGGCGTTGTGCCACGAGGTGTTTCTTTATCGGTTTTTTGAAGCCAGGTTTGCTGCTTATTTGAGCAATATGAGATGGAAGGAAGTTCCATGCAATAAGGGCTCTTTATAATACTGTGTTTTCTTGAATTTGTTTTGGATTTGGGGACAATGAAAAAATCCCTGGAGGGATTGTGTGTGTCAGAGCTGTCTGTAAATTGACTATGCAAACAATTTGGTATTTTCAACGCATTGTTTCTTATAAAAAGAAGTGATGCAGTCAGTCTCTCAACTCTTAGCCAAGAGAGACTAGCATGCATAGTATTAATATTAGCCCTCTGATTACAATTAAGACCAAAATGTGCCGCTCTGTTCTGGGCCAGCTACAACTTAAATAGGTCTTTCCTTGCAGCACTGGACCACACGACTGGACAAAAATCAAGATAAGACAGAACTATAGCCTGCAGAACTTGCTTTTTGGAGTGTGGTGTCAAAAAAGCAGAGCATCTCTTTATTACGGCTAGACCTCTCCCCATCTTTGCAACCATTGAATCTATATGTTTTGACCATGACCGTTTACAATCTAAGGTAATGCCAGGTAATTTTTTCTCCTCAACTTGTTCAACAGCCACACCATTCATTACCAGATTCAGCTGAGGTCTAGCACTTAAGGAATGATTTGTACCAAATACAATGCTCTTAGTTTTAGAGATGTTCATGACCAGTTTATTACTGGCCACCCATTCCAAAACAGACCAACTCTTTAAGGGGTTTCAGTGACTTCATTAGCTATGGTTGCTGATGGATATATGGTTGAATCAACACCGTACATGGACACACATGCTTTGTTTAATGCCCGTGGCAGGTCATTGGTAAAAATAGAAAAGAGTAGAGGTCCTAGAGCTGCCCTGCGGTAAACCACACTTTACATGTTTGATGTTAGAGATGACCAACTGGCAGGTGTCTTCACTGACATTTTCAACATGTCCCTGATTTGAGTCTGTAATACCAACATGTTTCAAGCAGACCACCATAATCTCTGTGCTCAAGAACACAAAGGCAACCTGCCCAAATGACTACAGACCCGTAGCACTCACGTCCATAGCCATGAAGTGCTTTGAAAGGTTGGTAATGGCTCACATCAACACCATTATCCCAGAAACCCTAGACCCACTCCAATTTGCATACCGCCCAAACAGATCCACAGATGATGCAATCTCTATTGCTCTCCACACTGCCCTTTCGCACCTGGACAAAAGGAACACATGTGAGAATGCTATTCATTGACTACAGCTCAGCGTTCAACACCATAGTACCCTCAAAGCTCATCACTAAGGTAAGGAGCCTGGGACTAAACACCTCCCTCTGCAACTGGATCCTGGACTTCCTGACGGGCCGCCCCCAGGTGGTGAGGGTAGGTAGCAACACATCTGCCATGCTGATCCTCAACACTGGAGCTCCCTAGGGGTGCATGCTCAGTCCCCTCCTGTACTCCCTGTTCACCCACGACTGCATGGCCAGGCACGACTCCAACATAATCATTACGTTTGCAGACGACACAACAGTGGTAGGCCTAATCACCGACAACGACGAGACAGCCTATAGGGAGGAGGTCAGAGACCTGGCCGGGTGGTGCCAGAATAACAACCTATCCCTCAACGTAACCAAGACTAAGGAGATGATTGTGGACTACAGCAAAATGAGAACCGAGCATGCCCCCATTCTCATCGACGGGGCTGTAGTGGAGCAGGTTGAGAGCTTCAAGTTCCTTTGTGTCCACATCAACAACAAACTAGAATGGTCCAAACACACCAAGACAGTCGTGAAGAGGGCACCACAAAGCCTATTCCCCCTCAGGAAACTAAAAAGATTTGGCATGGGTCCTCAGATCCTCAAGTTTCTACAGCTGCAACATCGAGAGCATCCTGACTGGTTGCATCACTGCCAGGTATGGCAATTGCTCGGCCTCTGACCGCAAGGCACTACAGAGGGTAGTGCGTACGGCCCAGTACATCACTGGGGCTAAGCGGCCTGCCATCCAGGACCTCTACACCAGGCAGTGTCAGAGGAAGGCCCTAAAAATTGTCAAAGACCCCAGTCATAGACTGTTCTCTCTACTACCGCATGGCAAGCAATACCGGAGTGCCAAGTCTAGGACAAAAAGGCTTCTCAACAGTTTTTACCCCCAAGCCATAAGACTCCTGAACAGGTAATCAAATGGCTACCCGGACTATTTGCATTGTGTGCACCCCAACCCCTCTTTTTACGCTGCTGCTACTCTGTTTATCATATATGCATAGCCACTTTAACTATACATTCATGTACATACTACCTCAATTGGGCCGACCAACCAGTGCTCCCACACATTGGCTAACCAGGCTATCTGCATTGTGTCCCGCCACCCACCATCCCCTCTTTTACGCTACTGCTGCTCTCTCTTCATCATGTATGCATAGTCACTTTAACCATATCTACATGTATATACTACCTCAATCAGCCTGACTAACCGGTGTCTGTATGTAGCCTCGCTACTTTTATAGCCTCGCTACTGTATATAGCCTTTCTTTTTACTGTTTTATTTCTTTACTTACCTATTGTTCACCTAATACCTTTTTTGCACTATTGGTTAGAGCCTGTAAGTAAGCATTTTACTTTTTGGCGCACGTGACAAATCAACTTTGATTTGAGATGCTTCCATTAAAGAAAACCCTTTGAGTTCTATTAGATAGATTGCCATATTGTGGATTCAGAGCCGAGGTTGAAAAGCCATAGCACTTAAGTTTTTTTCAACAACCGGTTATGGTCAATAATATCAAAGGCTGCACTGAAATCTCACAGTACAGCTCCTACGGTCTTCTTATCATCAATTTCTTTCAACCAATCATCAGTCATTTGTGTCAGTGCAGTACATGTTGAGTGCCCTTCTCTATAAGCATGCTGAAAGTCTGTTGTTAATTTGTTACAGAGAAATAGCTTTGTATTTGGTTGAAAGACCAAAAAAAATTCAAACACCAATTTTTTCAGCAGTTTCCTAAGAGCTGGCAGCAAGTTTATAGGTCTGCTGTTAGAACCAGTAAAGGCCGCTTTACCACTCTTGGGTAGTGGAATTACTTTAGCTTCCCTCCAGGCCTGAGGACAAAGACTTTCCTCTAGACTCAGATTAAAAATGACAGATCGGAGTGGCTATACAGTCAGCTACCATCCTCAGTAGCTTTCCATCTAAGTTGTCAATGCCAGGAGGTTTGTCATTTTTGATAGTTAACAATTCTTTTTCCACCTCTCCCACAATAACTTTACAAAATTCAAACTTGCACAGCTTTTTCTTTCATTATTTGTTTTTTATACATTAATATAATTGCTCACTGTTTGTCGTGGGGATTTCCTGCCTAAGTTTGCCCACTGCCAATGAAATAATCATTAAAATAATTGGCAACATTAAATGGTTTTGTGATGAATAAGCCATCTGATTCTATGAAAGATGGAGTTGAATTTGTCTTTCTGCCCATAATTTAATTTGAAGTACTCACGTTTTTTTTCCATCATTCTTTATATCATTGATCTTGGCTTCTAATAAAGATTCTTATTATTTTTTTCACATTATTTCTAAATTTGCAGTAAGTTAGCCACTCCTTTTGCCCCATCTCTTTCAACCATAGAGTTTTTCAAAATCCTCATCAATCTATGGAGCCTTAAGGTAGGTCCCTGATCTCTAACCCTTGACCTCTACTCTTGACAGGACTACTGGTCTGATACACATCAACCCCTCAAGCTAAGAACTTATCTCAAACATCTGTCTCTCTGTTTTCTTCTGTTTCCAGGCGGATGTGTTCTCCTACGGTATTGTCCTCTGTGAGATTATTGCCCGAATACAGGCCGACCCCGATTACCTTCCTCGCACTGAAGTGAGTATTGCGCCATTTCCTCAGTCCTCCTCATCCCCCATCACATTACATAAGACTCATATCTGGGATTTAGTTGAAACGAATTTCCTACCTGACCCCTCTCTCTCTCTCTCTCTCTCTCCACTCCCTCTATGATAGAACTTTGGCCTGGATTATCATGCCTTCCAGCACATGGTAGGAGACTGTCCTCCTGACTTCCTGCAGCTAGCCTTCAACTGCTGCAACGTAAGTGGGCCCTCAATCTCTCCGTTTTCCCAAAACACAAAACTGCTTCCCAAATCTTTATTCTCTTGTGTGGGATAAAAACTATAAACACAATCTGATTTAGCAGTACCCCTGATCTTGTTTGACCTGGCTGCTGTATCCCCCTCCCTTCCCCCCCCACTCCTCACCATGTCCGTGTCCACTTTCTCCAGATGGACCCCAAGCTGCGACCCTCGTTCCCTGAGCTGGTAAAGAGGCTGGAGGAGATCCTGTGTCGGCTGAAGGCCGAGGAGTCTGAACGAGAGAGGATCCCCCTCAGTGAGGACAACGATAAGAAAACCATCCCTAAAGGTGATGCCTCCAACCTCCTATCTAACCCCTTCAGAAGCCTGACTGCCATGGCAGTGGAACTGTTTTATGGAATAGCATGATCAAAACATAATTTTATGATTTCATAACAAATGCACGATCAAAACCATAAACATCACCACCTAACAAACTCCCCAAAACAATACAAACTGTGTAAAGATGCCCCTCAGCAATCCATTTCCCTTCAATGTACATTTCTACAGGCAATAAAAGCTTGCCTCGCATGCCTGCCATGTTAGCCCGCAGTCCTGCACCACTTGACACCCAGTTTCCATGTAATAGCTGCACGGTGCAATGGTTTCTTGGAACCAGGAAGAAGCTGTTGTGCCTCTCAAATGGCACCCTATTCCCTTTTGTAGGGTAATACCTTTGACGACAACCCACACTATGTAGAGTATAGGGTGCCATTTGGATGTACCCCAGGTCTACTCTAAATAGGTCCAGTTGCAAGCCAGCGATGTCCTTTCCCTCCCAAGCCCTGTCCCAAATAGTCCCCTCAGTCCTTTTCTCAACATTTATGATGCAGTGTCTGCTTGCAGGTTCAAGTTGCCTTACAATTTAACATGACGTAAACCTCTAACCTCTTGAGTGTTTCGCAATCACCTGATTCTGTGAAGCAAAGAATAAGATACAGTACGGTTATTTGTTATGTGGAAACCACCATGTATCCTTTGAGTAGGTTGTAAATAAATAATTAGTATTTTCTCAGATCCTATTTCAATTCTAATTTGGTTCAGGGGCCATTTGGAATGTTAGGGCATGGCTTTGTTTTTGTTTAGCTGGCTTTCATTCCTTGACCAGTCATTCCCTCTTCACTATTTACTTCTGCATCTATAATCTCTGAGGCCCCAGTCCACTTTAGTATTTCTACTTTATATCTTAATTATTTGCATGTATTTCCCATAATGTTTTGACCTAGGCCATTTACTTCAATGTAAGAATTTGACTGTCTCGTTTATTTTTATGCCTGTACTTTATATCTTTGCATATATTTCCCCCTGGTGGCTACATTGGGAACTAACACTTCAAAACAATGTGTTGTCTAGTAGAGATTTGACTTGTCTCGCTCTCTGTCGGTCTCTCTCTTTCTCTGTGTCTCTGTCTCCCTCTCTCTCTGTCCAGGTGACAAGGTCCAGGGGATTAAGAGGTTGAACCCGTTGGGTCTGGAGGATGATGATAAGATCTCTCCCAAGTCACCTCGTCCTCGCCGCAACATCTGGCTGTCCCGCAGCCAGTCAGACATCTTCTCCCGCAAGCCCAGCCGGAAGGTCAATGTCCACGACCCCTACTACAACCCGGGCCCCAGGGCTGTGCCAGGGGCCCGCAAGATCAACCCCTTCAATGCCCGCGAGGACCTGTGTGGAGGCAAGATCAAGTTCTTCGACGTGCCCAGCAAGTCTGTGTTCTCCCTGATGTTCGACCTGCACTCTTCTCAGGACAATGTGTTCTCCTCTGGGACCCAGATCCACTCTGGAGCCCACATCCACCCGGGTATGTGGCAGGAGACCTGGTTTACTGGCAGACAGTGCCGCTCTCTGCCCGCCTCCCCCCAGCTGGCCCTCTTGGATGGCTGCTGCCCCCCTGCCTCCTGCCCCCTTTCTGCCACTGTCTCCAAGTGTGACCCAGCCCAGCTGGGCCAAGAGGTCCGACAGAAGGTGCTCAGCGCCTGGGCCAGGAAATATGCTGTGATGGAGATCCCTCCATACTGTGGAGGGAAAGAAACAATAGAGGAGGAGAACAGAGTAGATGAGAGCGGGTCTCTCTATCCCATGCCCAGTGACCGTACAGAGGCTATGGACTGCTCTAGCAGCCAAAGGAGTCCAGAGGAGGACAACGTCAAGGACAAACATGTCTGCTGCCCCATGCAGGCCCAGAATGGAGGCCCAGTGAGGGACAGTAGGGATGCGGTGTCTGTGTCTGAGGAGATGGAGGCTGAAGACCAGGAGGGCATGCAGCAGCACCGTCCAACTGTCACCATCAGCCCAGCCACAAACCAAGACCATCTGAATCCCATTGTACTGGTGCCATGTACGGCCCCACACGCCTCCACAGAACCGCCCTCTAAGTGTGACATCATCTAGGCCTTAAACAGGTCAAGGAGAAAGGGAGCCTTGTGTGAACTCGTTTTTAACCGAGAGACACTCCTCAGATAGGAATGATGACGTGTGATGATCAATGCTCTGCAGATAATCTCTTGATTTAAAAAAAAAAAAAAGTTTTCTATTTAAATACTGAAAAACTTACTTTATTTCTTAAAAAGGCACCCCTAAACCAGGGGTCTCATAATTCCTTGAGGTTCTGTGTGTATGCTGGTTTTAAATCACTGCCTTCTCCTTGATATTCAATGGTATTGTGTTTTATCTTCTGCCCCATGTGGAGATGTAGGAGAGTAGATGCATATGATATTAAAGTAACACATCTAACACTCCTACCAGGGAGAAAGGGTTGAATTCTGAGTGAAAAGCAGCATACTCACTGCCTATCCAACATTGAGAACCCCCACCCCTGCATCATCTTGATTAGTGGTATTTCTGTACTAGACAATGGTGCCTGCCAGAAAGGAGAGTCCAAGCCAGATCCAGACCATATCAAGTCTAGTAAAGGAGTGTGGTTCACCAGACTACAGAGGTCTCTTATGGAGACTAAAAATAGACTGCGCTTAAATTTGCAGTAAAACCAAATACAGTTTGTGTAAATGTGCACGCCCATGTGCACTGGAAATCGTTTGTACGTACCTTTTTAACATTTCTATGATTTTAGCGTTTGGTATAACCTGAGTGTACAAAACATTAGGAACAACTGCTGTTTCCATGACACTGACCAGTTGAAAGCTATGATCCCTTAATGTCACCTGTTAAATCCACTTCACTATAGATGATGGGGAGACAGGTTAAAGAAGGATTTTTAAACCTTGAGACAATTGAGACATGGCTTGTGTGCCATTCAGATGGTGAATGGGCAAGACAAAAGATTTAAGTGCCTTTGAACGGGGAATGGTAGTAAGTGCCAGGTATACCAGTTTGAGTGTCAAGAACTGCAACGCCGCTGGGTTTTTCACACTCAACAGTTTCCCGTGTGTATCAAGAATGGTCCACCACCCAAAGAACATCCAGCCAACTTGACACACATGTGGGAAGCATTGTAGTCAACATGGGCCAGCATCCCTGTGGAACGCTTTGGACACCTTGTAGAATCATGCCCTGACGAACTGCGGGGGGGGGGGGGGGTATTTTATGTCCGTCCTCCATCATGAAAAATGATAGTTCTCTGAATGATATGTTGTGTTGAAAACTTGTGGAATTAGGTGTGGCTTGAATGTGTGGTCACACTTATGTTGAGGTGGGTCCTATTTTGGCCTTAAGTTGAAAGCTCTGTTGGGTATAAGCTGTGTAAGGAGCACTAGTTGGCATGGATGCATCACTCACACACACTAGTTGGCATGGATGCATCACTCACTCTGGTTCACTACTCCCTTAGCACATGTTTTGGTCTCTTGAAATACTCTGCACTTGAAAGGAAAACATTTTAGTAAACTTTATCACTAAATTTCTATGCAATAAATGTAAACTGCATCAGGATAATTTTACATAGAGGATCTATTTTGATGTAAAACTCAATCTCCTTTTTAGGTCTTACTCTGAGGCATGTGTAGATGCCATGGTGTGATAGAGATGTTAGAACTATCCTTTGTGTTTTCCATCTTGGCTGATGTATGAACATGTAACAGGATCTTTCAGGCAAAGCTGAAGAACTTACAATTCAAATCTACTTTTTTTTTTAAGTTGATAAAGAACATGCGTCCAATCGTTTTTTAAATAAATGGCTAACTTTAGCTTCTTGTGCTTATTTGTGTGATCCTATGAACATAGTCATACCGAGTGCACTACAGGCTGATGAGGACTAATGTGAAATCAGCTCACTTTTCCTGCCAAACCTCACATCAAGTTGTTTTAAAACACAAATTACCATATTTGTCATAACCAAGGAAAAGCCTTTTTATTGAAACATAACTGTATCAACAAACATTAAAATGTGCAACAAAGCATGTCTAACTAAAAATGCTTTATTATAAACCAGGAATACATTTGGTTCCATTGAATGTTTATACAGCTCCCTCTGCTTTGCTAGCCACACTGCTAGAAAAGCCTTTTCCCCACACAATGTCCATCTTGTGCATGTGAGCTTTGGAGGACTTGGAGAAGGTGCTCTTGACAATATGCATTGGGACAGACTTGCCACTGAGGTAAACTTTGTTCAGGCACTCAGGGAGCCAGGACTCTGAACACGGTGGCTCAGCTACTCTCTCTGTCAGAGTGGTGGCATAGGAAAAGATGTAGCCGGTCATGAATGCATCGAACCCTGCCCGGTGGGAACCTCCTTCCAGTTTCTTCCTCTTGGACTTTTCTTTCTTCGCTGCATCAGATGTGGCCACAGGCTGTGGCTCTGACACACCATTACCTTCCACCTTTTCTTTGTCAGTCTTCATTTCTTCATCTGCAGACACAGCCTGTGGCTCTGCAACTCCGTTGCCTTCCTCTACCTTCTCTGTCGTCATTTTCTCACCGCTCTTTGACCCCTGTGCCGGAGTCCCATCTACCTGCTCTGTGACAGGGGGAGGTTTGCTGTCTGTGTCAGGGATCACCTGGTCCGGGCCCTGCTCTCCATCCTTCAGCTCCATATGAGCCTGCTTATTCTCGGAGGCACCTTCAAAGTCCACGTTCCCCTGAGAAGAGTTTTTTCTTTTCCTCTTCCGTTTCTTTTTCTTTTCCACCTTGTTTTTTTCATCGTGCTGGATGATGAGGTCAGTGTCATGTGACAAGGGACACAGTGACCCATTGGGGCACCAACCGTAAGCCTACAAAATACAGAATGTTATAAGTTAACAAAATAGAAAAATTGGACTTATTATTTGTATGGCAGCACAGCCCCTGAAGTGACTCTTCTTATCAACTGTATGCAAGCATTCTCTTATCTTGCCAACCCCCATTGTCACACTTGAGAAGCAGAGGTTCTGTTGTCTTTACAGGTCTGATATCTGATTGGAGGTTAACTTTTGAATCTAAACAACTCAGATGCTTATGAAAGGGTCTTTCACTTTTTTGTTCCTGAACTGATGTGCTGCGATACCTACACTCTCACATGAGCCATGGTGCACCTCTATCTCACTCAACATGCTTAGAATAATGCTTTGTAACTTAGGCTTTGCCTTGTATGTGAACCCATTCAAGTTATTAAATAATACTTGCTTTGATATTCGCTACTCATTACCATTCCTTGATCTTAGTCGGCTAAATACATTATACTTGCATATTGCTAGTTATCTTATGTAGGCAGATAATTATTTTAATGGGTTAATTGCTTAGTCTTATTACGAGTGAGGTGTGTATATATATAAAATACTTATGATAAATATTACCCCACTACACGTGTGTCAGCTGAAGTGTAACAGGGTCAAGACACTGCATTGTTCAGATTCAGTTTATTATCATTAGAAAAATAGCTTGGTTATACACTCGTTATTGCATAAGAGTCCATGAAGTGCCCCAGTGCTGGTCATTATGGCACACATTTTTGGGATCCTTTAAAACAGAATCTGGGGTTGCCTACAAGTTTAAGAAGTGATGTACTTACAGAGAAACGCTGGCAGACATTCAGCGGTCCCTCCAGGCTAGACCCGGCCAGGCAGGGCCTGAAGTCCACATAGCTGGACAGGTGGCCTGAGTATTTGCAGAACTCCAGGAACAGATGGTGTCCATTACTACCAACCTCAAGAGACTTGCTGTTGTCCAATTTACTGTGGGGGAAAAAAAAGCAACAAAAATAGTGTAACTACTTCCTTGAATGTGTAGTAGTATGGCTAGATGTGTCATATTTAGTGTTTAGTTTACTAACCATTTCTTGTAGGCATACTCCAGGTAAGAGGCAGCAAAGCGCAGCTCATACTCTGTGGCGTACTTGGTGTCATATATCCCAGCTGGGAACATCTGGGACAGGTCAGCAGTGAAAGTGCCAAGTTTATCTGGCAGGTGGGCATAGAAGCACTGATACAGGAACACCATGTCGATCAAGCCATTGTGTAGAACCAATGGCTTGCGAGCACGCAGGAGTTCCACAAACAGCATCCGCATGTTAATTCCATGGGAATCCCCTCCCTGGATACAAGAAAGGAACAGAACTCTGGATCACTTCACCACTTAAATGTAAAAATAAGGAATAGTCCAGGATCTATGACAGATCACAACAAAAACTTTATCTCACCATGTCATTGCCTTTGAGATAAGGGACACCTTCAGCATATTGTTTGTTGAAGTCAAATCCATGTTGCACCAGGAACTGCACAGATTGTGGTTCAATTACATACTCCTCACTGCAGAGCAACGTCAGGTTGTACACCTGGACAAGGTACGTATCATCATCCTGGAAAGAGATATAATACATCAAATAAAACAATGTAACATTTTATGTTAAGCTTTCTGAATGTCAGAATGTGCAAAGGTTACATTTACCTTGTTTTCAAGTTTCTTAAAACAAGCAAACCCAAGGGAGAGAATTGAGCGTGTGCGAGCTGCATTGCATATGGCTTTGTAACGGTCCTCTATGCATCTTAAAATGAAAACAGAGATAGAGCTAATGTAAATCTTGAGATTGAGATAGCATAGTGATTGTACATTGGGTAAACCCAATTGAATTAAATCCCTTTTTGACAGCATCCCTTTAGACTTAAACAAAACTTTCCATACATGTTTGCCTGTGGAAGAAGTGGTCAGAAAGTGCATTTTTGGACCTGAATGACATAACATTCAGGAGATGGGGGTGGTCAAAGTTGACCCATTTTGCATACCCCACCATACCATGAGACATCCATGTCTTCATCACTGGAATATATAAACGGTTGAGTTTGATCATTTAATCAAAATAGTATCAGATGTTATATTTGCATATGTTTAGATCCTATTTCACATCTGAAGTTTTTGTGTTGTGCCTGCCATCGGTTGAGACAGCATGCTCTTGAATACAGGGTGGCTGTCATTTCAATCCTAGAAATAGATTTCATAGAATGGACCTATCCCTTCAGACCACTGCAACTTAGCTGGTATACCATCGAAATGTAAATTGAATTGAAATTTGAACATCTAATTAGTACAACAAAGATCAACGCCAGTCCAACCACTGTCGAATATCAACTTAAATCATGTATTTTCTATGATATTTCAAAGGGCTTCCTATGGAAGTTTGACTGTATAATTTAAAGGAACAGATATGCCCATTCAAGTCAACAAGTATGGACCTCCATCTTTGTAGTACCATTTTAAAGTTGACATTTCAATGTTATTCCCATTTTAGTACATTTAATCAACCAAAACATGACACCCACTCTGTATCCACGAGCATGTTGTGTCTGAACCGATAGCGGGCACAACAAAAACCTTAGATGATGTAAAATAGGTTATAAGCTACAACATATGCAAATATGAAGAAAAAAATAGGAATGTACATGTTTTTGGTAAATAGACTTGATGTTAACGATAAAAGAAAATACTTATAGAAAATAGTTTGACAACCCTGTGTATAAGCTTTTAAATGATATAAATCTCAGCCTATTGAAAAGATGGATGTCTCATGGTATGGTATGCAAAATGGGTCAACTTTGACCACCTTTATCTCTTGAATGTGTTGGCACTCAGGTCCAGAGTCGCTTTCTAAAAACTACTACAATTGGCAAAATGCATGGAAGGTTTCGTTCAAATCAAAAGGGGGTCTGTCAAAGTGACTGAGTGACTGAATTCAAATGGATTTACCCCATTAGCTACATTAAATAATGAAGAAACCCCCAGAATCAACCATACTCACTCTGCCAGCAAAGCTTTTCTGCTTCCAAGCCCACTCAATTCCTGAAACAAAACATGCAGACATTATATGTGTCAATGGGCTTACATAAAGACGTAAACCATCAATGTACCCACAGCTGTTTGTCTGCAAAGCTCGCTGTAACACTTACTGTATCCAGTGCAATGAAGGAGGCAGTCTTGATTGCAAGGACCATAGCAGGCCACAGTTCTTTGAAATTATCATTTTGCACATCAATAACAGGGACTACCATGGAGGATGTCATAGCTAACTAGTTAATATTTGGAACACAACCAAAATGTTCAACTGAGTGTAAGCTAGCTAGCTAGTGTTAGCTAACTGAACACTGGGAGTGACTAGACTTATTGAATGGTCAAGGAGTTCATTGCATGAGGTTTTCGGTTTTCCAGTGAAAGCTTCCTGTTCACTACTATGCGTTATTCTTCGTTTGTCGGATTGCATTGATTCGTTTCTCAACAATAGTTTTCAGCGAGGAAGACCCAAATTCTTGGCAAGAATGAAGCGCAGCTGTAAACATCCAACCAACGTGGTCTGAATGGGTCCTAACAGATTGTACACCAACAACACACAAAGGACCCCAGTAGGAGTGGACAAAATTTTCCAATTCAAAATGTAGAACATTCGTTTTTACCATCCTATAACCATCCTTTCAATATGGGGACGAAATATATATTGTATATTTTGTTAGTCTGTATAAATCGAATTTTAATTAAGGATACTTTATAGTTCTCTTGAAGAAATATTTGAAACATGCAGTCATATGGGCAGCTCAAACCCGTGACGTTATCAAACAACCGTTGAGGGCAGGTGCGCCATTTTGGCTCAAACAAACTCGGAAATTATTTACTTTGCAATTTCATATTATTTGGCATGCTAGCATCGCTTAATACTTTTGTGAACATTTGGGATGATAAAATATCTTACGTGAGCTCATGTTTCAACCATGTTCTATTTAGTTTTGTTTCCTATGAGAACAAGTGTAAAGTTCTGGTAGCCTTCGCTAGTTACAAGCTAGCTCTGTTGTTTGATTGGAATGCAAGTAACTGGGGCTATAGTTCGCTTGCTAGCTAGCTGCATTAAGCAGTTTTGACTTGTTAGCTCGATAGGTATGGGTGGGTGTTCCGCTCCAAATTGCTCAAACTCAACAACCATTGGGAAACAACTATTTCGTTTTCCAAAAGAGCCTATACGCAAGAATAAATGGCTTGTAAACTGCCGGCGTAATTTTGTACCAACTCCACATTCCAGACTGTGCCAGGCAAGTTTATGGATGACTAATGTTAACCTTACTGGCTAGCTAACGTTAGCTAGTTTGGTCCACCAGTCAACAATTCCCAACTCCAAATTAGAACAAAACATGTTGACATGTTTGTCTACACTTTGAATATAATAACTTAATTGATTTAGTGCAATATATAATGCACCAAGAGAAAATACATCGATATTTAGCCAGCTAATCCTACAGCTATGTCTTCTTGCAGGACCATTTTGAGCTGAGTCAGTTTGAAGAAATAGCCAGGTCGCCAGCAGGGGGAAAGAAGCTGAAACCAAACGCTATCCCCACTCTTTTCAGTGTGCAAAATCCACCTTATCCCATCACCCCACAGATAGTGCTACCTTTCAAACCAGAGCCAGGTAACTACTTTTTTCTTTATTTCTCAAAATCACAACATCTGTCAAAATAGATATTGACACATCAGATAGCCTACTATTGTTGAATACTAGTAGGCCTAATGCAAATGTTGGTCCAGTTGTGCTAACAAGTTTTTTTTTAACTGTTAGTTCCTGATTGTAACATTGGATCAAGTGAGTGATTCAGATGTGTTGTTAATGTTCTCTGTATACCTAGTAGAGAGAGATCTGAATGTGGGGGATCATGGCTATGCACGGCGGCAACCAACTCTGGGCATGGAGGAAGATGCTGATGAACTACACAAGGCAGAGGAACGTCCCTGCACCCATTGTCAACCTTACAAAATCCTGCTGGAACAAGAAATGCAACACACTGCCAGACTTCAGAAAGAGGTGTGTTGGTAGCTCCCCTTTCCCAACTAATTTCAGACTATTGCCTCATATTTCCTAAAACATCTTTCTCTAGTCAAATCTTTTCAGTGTAAATTATCAGGTTATGTGAAATTATACAATGGACCCTTTACGCTTTCAGTCATTAGAATTTTCTCACAGAAGAAAAATATAACATTTTGTGAGAATCTTGGAAAAGATAACACCTCCTCAACATGTTAACTTGTGTGCAGGCTGAGGAAATGAAGAAGAGGATGTTCAAACTGGACAGAATAGAGAGGGGCCTCCAGACATTTCTGTATGAAGACCAGATCCGTGCCCTGACCCTGACCAAGCGTTCCCGGAGAGCTGTGTGGTCCCACGAGACAGTGCTGAAGGCTCGTAAAATCCGATGTGCAGTTGGTGCCAAGGGTTACGAATTCCTTCGGGAGTTAGGCTACCCATTGCCCTCTTATAGAACTTTATGCAACCGCCTGGAGGAAAAAATCATGGTGACGACAGCCATGGGCTGTGATGAGCTTGCAGAGCTTGGTCTAGGAATCATATCTACATGTGACAGTCCAGAGGGAGATGGGGACAATGAGGAGTCTTTCATTGGAGTGATGTCATGACTCATGAAAGAGAGATTTTTGATCAGTTTGTTTGAATATGTGTTTCATTTTGAAGAATGCAACGCAAAATGACAGGACAATATAACAAAGACTGACGACAGCTACTAGGCCTATGCGGTGAAGAAAATGTGGAAGCATATGCACAATGGGAGATGTTAGTGTTAAAGCGTTCTTGCTTCTGGACTTGGTTTCACTTAAGTGTGTTTTTAGAATGGTTTACTCATGCTAAAGAAGTTGGTGTTTATTTTGGGAATGAAACATAAAGCTCCTTCAAAACAATAAAGAGCAGCAGTCATCTGCCTTAAAGCGGCAATCGGCAGAAGAAACAATAACAAAGCGGCCTCCTCACCCCTGGATCAGTAAAAAGCTGAGAGATGGGGCTGGAGAAATTGAATCACTCTCAAATTCATAGACCTATGGATGCAAGCAATGACCATGATATCAAAATTATAATTTTAACAATGTTTTGAGGTTTTATAGTGTTTGTTACATTTTCTTTGTCTATAAACATTGGAGTTAAACAAGCTTATATTTGGAGTTCTAATGGGGTACGACAGTTGAACTAAGTTCATAAGTTATATTCTTCGAGAATCAATGGGTACATATCATTAATTTCTAAGTCCAAAAATTGATGTAGCAAATGCTGATTGCTCCTTTATGCTTTGAAGCTGCAATTTCAAATCACCTTTCTGTGCTCAATGTGAGGTCATAATTCAGAACCTACGCTAAATCATTTGCTGTACACCTTTTTTCTTCAGCTGAGAATGTTTGACAAATGCAAAGGAAGAGCAGAATTTTAACCCCTGTTTGCAGAGTTTTTAGTTGTTCTTCATTGTCACTTATGTTAAGTGGACAAATTGGATGATTCATTTGTATTTTGTAATGGGAATCTGTTTAGCTGCATTTGGAAACTGCAATGCAGTATGCAGCCTTTGGAGAACTGTGGTAGCTGCATTGTATACTGGCTGCTCCACCTGAACTTAGGCTGAATAACCTGAGGCTTATTTTGTTACAATCACTAATGGGATATTAGCCAGCAAGCAGAACCTCTGGGTGGGAGGAGGTTTGTAGAAAACACACTAAAGAGGCAGGAGAGTATACAGTACCCTGATCAAAACAATGGTACTGTAAAAGAATAAAGAAATCTATCAAGTAATGCCGGGAATTGCCAGGGACATCATGATACAGTATTATCACAATACTTTTATTGCGATTCGATGTTTGGTATTTTATTAGGATCCCCTTAGCTGTTGCAGCAAAAACTCTTCCTGGGGTCAACACAAAACATGAAATGTGACAATGCAGAACATTAATAGACCCCAAAAAAAGTCATACGTAGCCTACATATCAATACATACACACAAACCCTCTAGGTCAAACAGGGTAGAGGCGTTGTGAGGTGTTGCTTTATCTGTGTGTTTTTTTTTTTTTGCTGTTCATTTGAGCAATATGAGATGGAACGGAGCTCCATGCAATAATGGCTCTATATAATACTGTACGCTTTCTTCAATTTATTCAAGATTTGGGCACTGTGAAAAGACCCCTGGTGGCATGTCTGGTGGGGTAAGTGTCTGTGTCAGAGCTGTGTGTAAGTTGACTGCAAACAATTTGGGATTTTTAACACATCAATGTTTCTTATAAAAATAAGTGATGCAGTCAGTCTCCTCAACTCTTAGTCAAGTGTTCCAAACATATCGCTCATATGTCTTCTGCAAAGGGACAAGAAAGAGCCTTGAGAAAACAAGTTTTGATCAGTCATGGAAATAAAAGTGCTGAAAACAAATTGGCTCCCTATTTAAAAAGAAGATGGAGAACAAGCTATGAAGAAGAAATACTAGAGTTTTGGTGCAGGTACAGTCAACCAGCGTAAAATATAATATTGAGATATTGTCAAAATGATACATTGTCAAAAAAATATACCAATATGTAACTTGCTTTTTTTTACTTTACTCCCATCACTACTATCAAGTAGGATGCCTATGTTTGTGGCTTTTGTTTTTTGTGATGTTGAAGTGTTCACTTTTATCAACAGTGTGAAACATTGTTTTGCAAAGGAGACCATACCTTACTCATAGCACAATAACTAGACTGAACAAAAATATAAACACAACATGTAAAGTGTTGGTTCCATGTTTCATGAACTGAAATTAAAGGTCCCAGAAATGTTCCATACGCACAAAAAGCGTCTTACTCTCAAATGTTGTGCACAAATTTGTTTAGATCTATGTTATTGAGCATTTATCATTTGCCCAGATAATCCATCCATCTGACATGTGTGACATCAAGAAGCTGATTAAACAGCATGATCATTACACAGGTGCACCTTGTGAAGTTTTGTCACACAACACAACGCCACAGATGTCTCAAGTTTTGAGCGAGCATCCAATTGGCATGTTGACTGCAGGAATGTTCACCAGAGCTGCTGCCAGAGAATTGAATGTTCATTTCTCTACCGTAAGCTTCCTCCAACGTCTTTTTAGAGAATTTGGCAGTACGTCCAACCGGCCTCACAACCGCAGATCACGTGTAACCACGCCAGCCCAGGATGCCACATCCGGCTTCTTCACCTGCGGGAATGTCTGAGACCAGCCATCCGGACAGCTGATGAAACTGAGTAGTTCTGTCTGTAATGAAGGCCTTTTGTGAGGTAAAACGCCTTCTGATTGGTTGGCTCCTAAGTGGGTGGGCCTATCCCCTTCCAGGCCCATCCATGGCTGAGCCCCTGTCCAGTTATGTGAAATCCATAGATTAGGGCCTAATTTATTTATTTAAATTGACTGATTTCCTTGTATGAACTGTAACTCAGTAACTGCATGTTGCATTGATATTTTTGTTCAGTATAGATACTATGAAACTGATTCTTGAAACAGCAACTATTCTGTTCACATATTTATTATATTTGGATTTGGATTCATATCTACAGCGCTCCTCTGGAATGTTGTGACCTTTGAAAAGCCATGCCCATCACCCTGTAGATTTACTTTTAGCCTGTACTGTACTTTGACCTAATCATTCAGAGTAGAAAGAGCATTGCTGTTTATGTGGTCAAAATCAACTGCAGTGTTTTTCCAAAATTCTGAGAGCCAAAAGAGGGGCAGAAAAGACGTTTCTGATTTTTGTTACTCCAAATATGAAAAGACCATTGGTGCTGAATTTATTTGGAGTTCTCAGAATCAGACATGCTACTTGTAGACGTGTTTGTATGTCACGCATTTATTCTACTCCCACACAGTTGGACCCCTGACCCACTTCTTGGTAAACCTTGCTAAATTGTGATCAATGATTTCTCATTGTGGAGTATATATACAATCAGTTTGATAATGTTGTTTTTGAAGATTTACACAACCCTTTTTGTTCTATAGTTTTCCTGTTTTGGCATTATTTGTCAGCCATCACACACAGTATATGAGCATGGAATGAGCATGGAGTCAGCATGGAAAGAGCATGGAATCCGCATGGAATTCAGTGCCTTGGATCTGGTGTCTATAACATTTATTAGAATACAATACCATTTGACCAATTTTCCTTACCATGAATTACATTATCCAAAATTGTAGCCTCATAGAGAAGAAAACATATCTGGAATTGACAGGTTAGTGTTGGGTTTCACAACCCTCTTACCCTAAAGTAAACACAGTGGCTTACTCTGTTTGTTTTGGGGGCAGTGCTTACCTGAGATAAGGGCTTAAAAACAGCAGCGTAACATTGTATTGCTTAGTTGTGTGAAGCAGAAGAGAGGCTCAACGAGGACAGAGGTCAGTCCAGGTATCATGCCATTCAGAAGTCCATATTTTGCATACTGTATGTAGCAGAGACTATGGCTATGTTCCTTGCTAGTGATACATACGAAGAGTTGTAATGACCATCACATCTGGAAAATGAACTTCTGACATCGGCCTCTCTCTTGGAACTCTTTTTAGGTGATATTTGGATTACATGATGCAGAGTCTCTTGACTCTGTGGCTGTGTGCTGCTCTGCCAGTGCTCCTATGCGCATCGCCTCTGTTAGTAGAAGGGGACAATGATGCCTCCAAGATCTGCAAGCCTGCACCACACTGGGAGATCAAGGGCCATGGGGTACCCATGAAGGAGCTGCTGGGAAATGTAGTTGTTCTGGCTCTGCTGAAAGCCAGCTGACACTTCTGCCTCACACAGGCCTCCAAGTAAGAGAGAAGTCTTCCGAATCTGTCTTGCATAACATTACTGTAGACCTACTGCAACATACTGTTATTATACCACTGTGCAAAGATTTGGTATAGAAATCATAAAGATGTAATAATAATGTATTTACAAACAAATGTATGTAAAGTTGTTGATGTAATGCTGCTGGTGATCCATTTCAGATTTATTGAGAGCAGCCTTCCCAAACAGTAGAGAGAAATTATCTGAATTATGAAAGAATGGGAAATTAGTAAATAACGCCATCTAGTGGCAATCAAGTGGCACCTCGTCATGACTGATCTGCCATTGTCCTGTTGCTGCTGAGTAGACTAGGAGGCCTGCGTGACAAGCTGCTCCGCAGCAACCTGACAGACGTGTCGTTCCTCATCGTGAACGAGAGGGAGGCCCAGTCCAGAGCCATGTACTGGGAGCTGAAGAGGAGGGCCCCCCCGGGCATCCCTGTCTACCAACAGGCCCCGTTACAGGACGACGTCTGGGAGGCCTTGGATGGAGACAAGGACGACTTCCTGGTATATGACAGGTAATAATGGAAGGTAACACTGCTGCTATTACCTCGCTTTCCAACCAAGGTGCAGAAATTGAGGCGCAAAAACCATGATGACCCATGATAACATCTGTCAGAGAGAGGAGGGGTTTTACTTAAAGGTCCAATGCAGCAGTTTTTTTCTCAATATCAAATGATTTCTGGGTAACAATTAAGTAGGCCTACCTAATGGTGATTGTTTTCAATTAAAATGTAAACTTTTTGAAAAAATACCTTCTTATCAAAGATACATTTCTCCAGCAATAATTGTTCTATGACTGTCTGGGAGTGGTCTTGAGTGGGGAGGGGAAAACTGAAAACGAACAGTTACTGGCAGAGGTTTGGAACTCTCTTTCTTATTGGTCTATTAACTAATTTACAGACCAAAACACCATCCCACCAAAACATGCTGACATTTCAGTCTGTCTTTTTAAACAGCTCTTACACTAACAGGGCATTATCATCATTTTCACAATTTCACTCTTTTGGGTCTTAATTTAAATGGAGGATAGGCAGGCAATGGAACAGGGATTTTTCCAAATAAGAGGCACTTCCGGGTTGGATTTCCTCAGGTTTTCGCCTGCAAAATCAGTTCTGTTATACTCACAGACAATATTTTGACAGTTTTGGAAACTTTAGAGTGTTTTCTATCCTAATCTGTCAATTATATGCATATTCTAGCATCTGGGCCTGAGAAATAGGCCGTTTACATTGGGAACGTTATTTTTCCAAACATAAAAATTCTGCCTCCTAGCGTCAAGAAGTTAAACAATAAATAAGTCATTTTTTCAACTTCCACTGTCCTCCAAGAGTAACTGAATTACTTCTTCACTTCAATATGACAGATAAGAGCCATCAAAGAGGCCCAAAATACTGTCATGTTGTTTCTCAAAATGATACATCTCTCATGAATAAGGAATGGGCTTGTATTGATTGAAGGAAACCCGTCAGCCCTAATCTAAAGCTTATCACTGCTCTTTGACTTTAATGGTATGAAGTATCTATCAGGTTTTATTGAGACATTTTCTATCTACAGAGATCTTTAGAACTGGTGTGACACCTCATTCGTGTGGCCATGTAATGTATCTCTCTCCTATCCCCTCCTCTCTCTGACAGATGTGGGAGACTGACGTTCCACATAGTCCTACCCTACAGCTTCCTCCACTACCCCTACATAGAGGCAGCCGTCAGAGCCACCTACCACAAGGACATCTGTGGCAACTGCACCGTAAGTGAAAGCACAATTCTTAAGGGAACTGCAGACATTTCATTTCAGTTTGGCTTCTCAATTGAAAACACTACTGTCTGCAGAAGTGCTCCATAGAAATAGAATTACTAAAACAGGAAAACACCACATACTCTTCTCTTTCTAGAAATTCTCTATGATTTGGCTTTGTAGCGTAATAAAGGTTCTGATTAGTGAACCAAATAATAGAGATCTCTCTGCGGATCTCCTAGGTGTATTTTTAGCTTGTACCTATTTTGTTAACTTTAGTTTGTTCTACTCTTCTACAGGTGGACTCCAACACAACCTCCTCAGCTAGGTGGAACAGCACCCAGAGAAACGAGACACTGAGCAGTTCAGAGATGCGTGTTAACGAGACAGACAGCACAGTGGTTGATACAGTGAGGTCTATTGATGTCGATACCGTCAGCAACCCAGTTCCAATTGATGGACGCCAGATGTCGTCTGAGGGGGGTGGTAACATGTCACACATACATCACCAGCATCATCAGTACGCCCACCACCAGCAGCATCATCAGCACCACCACAATCATGGGTCAGATGCAGATAAACAGGACTCCAATTAACATTGTCTGTGTCGTTTCTGAGATGAGTAATTGTTAATTAGCATGGTGGTGGTGGTGGTGGCTTGTGTCAGTGACTTGACCGTCCGATAAATAGTTTTGTATGAATTAAATTTGATTTTGTCTGTACCTGTCAATTGTGTCTGATAAGGCAAACCTGTACAGTAAACTGGAATTATTTAGGCCCTTGAAATACAGTATGTCTTCCCTACATGTGGTCTGGTGACAGGTCCTGCTCTCCTCTGCAGTTTATGAAGTCTGCAGGTCAAACCTTACGAAGGTGTCTGTAGACAGATGCTGTGCTAAGGAAAGTTGGACTGACAGTCACCGAACCCATGCAGGGCAGTGTGCATGACTTCAGGGTATACTTGCCAACGTCTTGACTATATTTCCTATTCATTTTGCAACTAATTTCATGTATGTTTTCATGGAAAACAAGGACATTTCTAAGTGATCCCAAACTTTTGAAAGGTAGTGTATATATACATATATGATATATACATTCCGGACTCCGACATAAGATTTACGTTCCAGGTTGCTGGTTGTTCCATGATTAGATACTGGTTATTCACAAGCAGGTAGCCTAAGCCTACTATGTTCTATATAGCTAATCTGAATTCACAAATAAACTTATGATTATGTTGTTGTATTAATGTAATCAAAATAATTTCAATATGTTGTGTTTCTATGTAATAAAGGGTGGGGCAGGGTAGATTTATTTTGCTTGTCTGGAGCAGTGGTGGGAAAAGTACCCAACTGTCATACTTGAGTAAAAGTAAAGATACCTTAATATATAATAATTCAAGTGAACGTGAAAGAACACCCAGTAAAATACTACTTGAGTAAAAGTCTAAACGTATTTGGTTTTAAAAATACTTAAGTATGTTAAGGCTGTCGCTCTCCTCATCCTCGGACGAGGTGAGGAGAGAAGGATCTTCAGACCAATACGCAGCTTCAGGGAAATAAGCCATCTTTTTATTTATAAACGACAAAACTGAATAATGATGGCAACACGAAAACAAACACTTTACCAAACTTTACAAAAACAAGAAAACGACGTAGAACGAAACCTGAACATAAACTCACATCACTAAATGTTAACTCACGGACAGGAACGTTACATCTAAACGCACGAACAGCCAAACAACCCCGTAAGTGAATAACATCGACAACACGAGAGACATCACAGGAGACAATCACCCACAAACAAACAGTGAGAACGCCCTACCTAAATATGACTCTTAATTAGAGGAAAACGCAAACCACCTGCCTCTAATCAAGAGCCATACCAGGTAACCCAAAACCAACATAGAAACAGATAACATAGACTGCCCACCCAAAACACATGCCCTGACCATAAACACATAAAAAACAACATAAAACAGGTCAGAACTGTTACAAAGTATCAAAAGTAAATGTAATTGCTAAAGTATACTTAAGTACCAAAAGTAAAAGTATAAATAATTTCAAATTCCTTGTATTAAGCAAACCAGACGGCACCATTTTCAAAAAATGTTAAGTTACGGATAGCCAGGGGCACGCTCCAACTCAGACATCATTTACAAACAAACATGTGTTTAGTGGGTCCGTCAGATCAGAGGCAGTAGGGATGACCAGAAATGTTCTCTTTATAAGTGTGTGAATTAGACAATTGGCCTGTCCTGCTAAGCATTCAAAATGTGTACTTTTGGGTGTCAGGGAAAATGTATGAAGTAGAAAGTACATCATTTTCTTTAGGAATGTGGTGAAGTAAAAGTTGTTAAAAATATAAATAGTAAAGTACAGATACAGATACAGTACCAAAAAAAATGACTTAAGTAATACTTTCAAGTATTTTTACTTAAGTACTTTACACCACTGGTCTGGAGTTACTGTCAGTGGATACAGGGAGGAACCCGAATATGAATACATCATCAGCAAAACTTAAAAAGTAGAAATAATACGAGTTTCATAAAGTGATCTAAGACAAGCACCCAGGGCAGACAGTCGGGAGGGAATTCGTAATGCAGTTTGGATCTAGTCTGACTCTGAGCTGATGAACAACTCTGTTGCTCTATCACTGATGTGCCAGAGAGCCGTTGGTGAGCTGAATTAGTTGAATGAGTCTTACCTTGCTCCCACTGACCTGTGAGCCATACATTGTTAATGAGCAGTAGGGCTACATCTCAGAGTCATTAAGTGTTTGACTTGGACTGAAATAGGTGCCGGTACTGGTGTTGGGTGCCGGTACTGTTTATATTTAGGTGCAGGAGCTCCACAATACTTTTGAGCTAATTATTCTATGAAGAACAGGAGCTCAAGCATTAGAACATTTGAGGTGCCGGAGTACTGGTGAGCTCCTGTCTAAATCAAGCACTGAGCGTCAATATTGTTTCACCTTTATGTAAACTCATAGGCTATTTCCTAACAAATAATAGGTAAATGTTACTGTTTGTGTTTGGGCCTATATCTATTTACTATTCTTTGAAACCATACATTTATTCAAGTTAAATAGTTTCTCACAAGTGGGCAAGGCATGAAATAGATAGCCTAGGGCTCGGCTATAGGCTAAAATACCATGCACAGCAGGTGGATTACCTCATTGCCGCGGGGGGTGATGGTAAACGACAATTCAGCTCACTCATATCGCCATCAACACTCAGAGAGAATGCTGCGCTGGATGGCGGACAAATTCAACCATGGTTAGATGGTTTGCGACCATCAGATCTGCAATTTGTGCATTCCGGTCGATGAGTGCAGCCTACGAAGTAAGTTCTGTTAATCTCGCACCTGAAAATAGACAATTACAGCCTATTATAAATGACTTTCGTATGACAAAATCAGTTAGGCCTAGACTAAATAGTTATTTTGTCATTCCTAAAAGGAATGTCCCTCTAGCCTAGACTGTAGTGGTATAACCAAGAGAAATACCTTCATAATTGTATCATCACCATTATTATCTATACCACTATTCATGCCAACACCTTGTTATTTCATAAAGAGCTATACACATTTCTGTGAGAGAGAAAAAATCATAAAAGTGTAACTCTTGTAGGCGACAGAGAGTTAAAATACAGAAGAGGTTATCCGAGGTTCAATATGCTGTGTCGTTGTGTCAGGGATTTTCTAAATCCTCCTGAAGCAAGAAGCTAAACCTACTTTAGCTTATCCAGCCGGCCGACTGATTTGAGTAGCCTATCAACAAAACATCTCAGATACAGTATTTCTGTGCGTGTTTTGCAATTGTGACCCTTTTCATAATTTACCAATCTGACGTTAGGTGGCAGTACTGTCGCTTGCATAGACATCCTTCTGAAATCTGCTATATGAGTTATAAAATGTAAACTTCTAGGAGCAAATAATTCACACCAACTATTTGGATAGCTTCATCAGAGTGAATATTTACTTTATATAATGTATAGTGATAAAATGCATTTAACTCATCATATAATGCATTTTTGCAGCGTTTAGGGATGGCCACAACATGGCAGAAAATCCAACTGTTCTACCAAGGGGTGCTAGATAATGGAGGTAACTGTGCCCAGCTTCTAAAACCAGACAGTGCTGACTGAAGTTACCAGTGCATGACCAACATATGTAAATCATTGCTTCACCTATCCATTTTCCTATCCTATAGTAATGCGGTCTCTGTGTGCTTTCAGACAAAAGAACTGACAGCTGGTTGCTGGTGTACTCACCTGTGCCAATCACTTGCATCTTTCTGTGCTACCTGCTCCTCATATGGGTGGGCCCCAAGCTGATGGCTCAGAGACAGCCAGTCAACCTCAAGCCTGTGCTCATCATTTACAACTTTGCTATGGTCTGCCTGTCCGCCTACATGTTCTATGAGGTATGGAAACAGTGGAAAGCATGGATAACGTGTAGCTATTTTACTCATATTGGATGTGCTTTGGATCTATTGTACACATTACAGTACCTATCTACATCCTTGTTATATAGTGTATGTGTAAATAAGTGATGATGAGTAGCTATTTCTCTACCTGTAAGCATGTAGTATTTTAATGCATTTGACTCTCTCCTCAGTTCACAGCGTCATCCTGGTTGGCAAATTATAGTATATTATGTCAGCCTGTGGACTACAACACCAGCCCACTGGCAATGCGGGTAACTCATATCCACTGCAATGCTTTGCAATTGCCTTAATGTACATATACTGTATGTAAATGGTTTCTAATCTTAACCTACTGCTGAAATGTATCTTCTGTGTGTTCTGAACAGATGGCCACGGTCTGCTGGTGGTTCTTCTTCTCCAAAGTCATCGAGCTCAGTGACACTGTAAGTACACATCAGGGATTCTACTATCCCAGGTTGAAGCAAGAACGGTGTGCTCTTATTACATCTCTTCTATCAAGACATCTTTAATGTGCTGTCTTCTGTCCATGTGACTGTAGCTAATTGTGTTTCTTGTCATATTCTTGTATATCTGTCATGTTTGATAAATAAATGAAATATGACACGTCTCTTCCAGCTTTTCTTCATCCTGAGGAAGAAGAACAGTCAGCTGACGTTCCTGCATGTCTACCACCACGGCACCATGATCTTCAACTGGTGGGCTGGGGTCAAATACGTGGCAGGAGGCCAGTGTAAGGGTTGTCACATTACTACAGCCGAGACGGTGATTCATTTACCCAGTGTTAGACCCAGACAGTTCTGTCCTATATGTAACAGTATGGCACTGCACAATCTATTTCTTGTGTCTGCTACCTGCTCAGTCTTGGTTGAAATAATGAGTAGGCTATTCATACAGGACTTGTTCTGTAGGAGACATACAGTACACACACCCACACATTGAAATGCACCTGACATTTCAATGAATCTGGAACACATGCCGTGATACCTACAGTGTCCTTGGAACTGTTCCATACCCCTGCTATTTGAAAAGGACATTTGCAGTGGTCAAAGCAGTGATCAAAATAGACCAGCTAGGAACAGAACGGCCAGGATTAAGACAAGTTTTTGGCACTAAGATGCTGTATAATTTGTTTAAAATGGCGGTGAGTTTGCAGAAAACAGCTGGCGAAGCATCTTAGTGCAGCATTTGCCCTCCTTTTGGTTTAAAGATAGTCAACACAGCCTGGCTATTTATTTTCACATTGCATGTACTAAGATGGGCAGATAGTTAGTTACGCCTTGAGATAAAATAAAGGATGAATCAAAACCTTGTCATTCAATTAAAGAACCCAGCTTTAGAAACAAGTTATAAACAACTGACCTTGTAATAAATGAAGAACTGCTGTAAACTTATGACTGAAAGAATCGCCCAATCTCTGTGTATTGTGTGTTCTCCTCCCTCTAGCCTTCCTTATAGGCCTTATCAACTCATTGGTGCATGTGGTGATGTATCTATACTATGGGCTGGCAGCGCTGGGGCCTCACATGCAGCAGTATCTGTGGTGGAAGCGCTACCTCACCTCCCTGCAGCTGGTGAGTAGAGTCGCCTTGATGCAGAGCCTCTGCTACAGTATGGCCTCCAAAATGGCGCCCATACAGTACATTCACTAGAGTCTAGATAAAACAAATGTACATTTACTTTATATCCTGTAGGGGATTTTACCCTAAGAACCTCAAAGGGCTTTAAAACCCCTTTAATGTTAAGTCCCCTATATTACCGGTTCTGACTGACATGTTGCTATACAAAGCACTATGTGAACTTCACAGGGTCCAGTGCCTTATATTGGCAGAAAGCCCCATCCGTCTGCTCTCCACTACCACTCTGTCAGTAGATCTGGCTTGAAGTATACGTTTTCATACCCCACATTAGCATAGGGAGTGACATGTCACATTTTCTGGCTTATCCAGACAAATAATAGATTTGCTCTCCCTCTGAGCAACTGAGACGACATATTAAAGGGGAGAGTCTAGCGATTTCAGCTATCGTGGTTTCATCTCACTGTGATATTCTCAGCCGGATTTAGAACTCTCAACATGAAAACATTGCAAATAATTTCATAGAATTGAAACACGACCACTTTCTTTTGGTCACAGAGGGACAAACTCACTTTGTGTGTAAAGAAAGCTGAAGTTGTAACGAGTCTGCAGCAATTCGAATGGCGTTGCTCAGAGGAGGCTTGGCAGAAAATGCTCTGTCTTCAGTTACATGAAATGGGGCCACATTTGTACTGTCACTAAATGCGATCATATTTATTTTACAGTTAAAATAAATATTAAATCTCATAGTAAGTTGTTTCTAATTGTATTTAGTTATTTAGAAAGCATTTCAGTCATTTCAAGAGCTATTCCACTTTTGTTGAACATACAGTACCAGTCAAAAGTTTGGATAAATGAAAATATATTTTAGATTTTAGATTCTTCCAAGTAGCCACCCTTTGCCTTGATGACAGCTTTGTACACTCTTGGCATTCTCTCAACCAGCTTCACCAGGAATTATTTTCCAACAGTCTTGAAGGAGTTCCCACATATGCTGAGCACTTGTTGGCTGCTTGATGGTTTTTGCGACTGACCTTCATGTCTTAAAATAATGATGGACTGTCGTTTCTCTTTGCTCATTTCATCTGTTCTTGCCATAATATGGACTTGGTACTTTACCAAATAGGGCTATCTTCTGTATACCACCCCTACCTTGTTACAAAACAAATGATTGGGTCAAATGCATTAAGAAGGAAAGAAATTCCACAAATTAACTTTTAACAAGGCACACCTTTTAATTGAAATGCATTCCAGGTGACTACCTCATGAAGCTGGTTGAGAGAATGCCAAGAGTGTGCAAAGCTGTCATCAAGGCAAAGGGTGGTTACTTTGAAGATCTCAAATTTAAAAATATATTTTCATTTCTTTAACACTTTTTTGATTAATGCATGATTCCATATGTGTTATTTCATAGTTTTGATGACTTCACTACTTTATATAGAAAATAAGAAAAACCCTGGAATGAGTAGGTGTGTCCAAACTTTTGACTGGTACTGTATATTTTTATAATATTTGTAATATTTACTTGAGCTTGTGTCCTCGAAAGTAAGTACACTTCAGCAATGTACAACTATGTTTAACCAGACCTTCCTAGAACTATGCAGCAATTAACTAGTTATTGTTTATGGCCATCTCAAGAAAAATAATTACTTTTGGGTATGTCTATTTCGGCAAAAATCTACATTTTGCATTATCAGCTGGAATCCTTAATTGAAACAATAACAAAGCTGTCTTCCCACCTGTGTTTTGGTAAAACGTTGAGGGATGGGCCTGGAGAACAGGACCCACTCTCAAATTCAAAGCAAGAGCTATGTATGCAAAGACTGACGATCCATGATATCAACATGATAGTTTTAGCCATGTTTTGAGATCATCACTGACCTTATTAACCCTGAAGCCTTATTGTAAGACCCCCGCTAATAACTGTTGTGTGAAGACAATAGGATCATACTGCATGTACTGTATGAAGCTGCATCAGTGCTGAATACGTGAACTATTTTTATGGGCTCTACAACTGTGTACTTTCAATGTGGTCACACTAGAAGCCCACAACTGAGCTTTCTTCTTATTGACACTGGTTATGTTGACCCTCTGTGACCCCAGCTCCAGTTTTTCATAGTGACCATCCACACCAGCTACAACCTGTTCACTGACTGCGACTTCCCAGACTCCATGAATGCTGTGGTGTTTGCCTACTCCCTCAGCCTCATCGTACTCTTCAGAAACTTCTACTATCAGAGCTACCTCACCAAGAAGAGCAAACAGACATGAGACACGGATGTAGAGGCAATTATTACTTATTTTATTAAATTGGTCATGTATGTTTTTTAAATATTTATTGACCCATCACGTTTAAGTAAAACAGGTCTCTATCCGCTGGACATAAGCTTCTGTTTGTTTCTGTTCCAGCCTCCCCTCCAACCATTAGGGTAACACACACACACTCAGGGAGAGCTAGCCCTCACCCATTCCCTCCCATCCCCCCTTAGGTCATTAGGGATGAAGTCCCAGCCACGCTCTGGCGACTCTGCCAAATTGAAATAAACCTGAGCAGGCCTCCTGCTCTTCACTCCACTTATTTATCTAATCTCTCTCTGTGACACTTCATTTGTCTTCGGAGTCATTGGCTGAGAGGTTAGCCAATCGCAAGTCAGCTGGCAGTCTAAAACCGCACCCTGTGCCCCTCCTACTCTCTCCCTCTCTGACTCTGTTCTGTGAGTCCCAATAACTCAACTAGGTGAACCAAACAAGTGTGCTCGCATACTCCCTTAGAAGACTTTTGCTTGAAAAGAAAAAAAAGTGGCAATAGTACTGTTTGTCCACCTTGAGATGCCGTAGCCAGTATACACTTCCTCAAATTAGTCAGTTATCTTAATCTAAGATAACTCAAAAATTCTGTAATTCATTTAAAAGTTTTTCATTTAGAAGTCGCTAAGATGTTTGGTGCAGTATTTCTCAAGGGAACTATTTTTTGCATGAAAACAAGTCGTCTATCGTTGTGAATGACAACAAACACTTGAAGAATCCCTACTGCTGACCAATGAGGCGTAGACTTCAGCTACCGAAATTCTGCTTGCCTCAATAATTTTTTTGTTCTTATGAACAGCCGAAAAACCTTTGCTAAAGAACAAAACGAACAAAAACGTCAAAATGTCTTTATAATATATGCACAAACTGTTTTGGATGGAAAGCCTGCAGACGCCTTTAGCTGATCCTGTTTCTAGTGTCTATTTGAACCATTCAAGTGAGGATGACTTTGAGGGGGTTTCCATCTTATGTCACTACTTTATGACTTGTGAACAGTAAAGCCTAATTTCATTACTCAAACTGATAAACCTGTTTCCCTTCCTTCTTTGAAAGTCCTTAAAGTCGAGTGACAATTAGTGTCTGTCCGTATAGTGTCACCAGTGACTGACTGTTCTAGTTTTCCATCCTGAGTGTGTAACTCTCGCTATTCATGGGTTCTGGAAAATGACGTAGCTTGAATTGCAGTGCATGTGCTCAGTCTGTTGTGTTGAATTGCATGACAGCTGTCTTTTAAGAAAGCAGTTCAACAACAATCACTAAGAGTTCAGTCAAGCAGGCACTGTGACGTCTTTGTGACGCGTGTCATGACCAAGGACAGAGGGGCTTTGTGGCCCCATGTAAAGTAGCCGGTTTGAAATGTCTCTGGTACACTCTTAGCCAGCAGCATACCACCCTGCATCCCACTGCTGGCTTGCTTCTGAAGCTAAGCAGGGTTGGTCCTGATTGGTCTCTAGATGGGAGACCAGATGCTGCTGGAAGTGGTGTTGGAGGGCAAGTAGGAGGCACTCTTTCCTCTGGACAAAAAATATCCCAATGCCCCAGGGCAGTGATTGGGGACATTGCCCTGTGTAGGGTGCCGTCTTTCGGCCTGGATGTTAATGTCACGCCCTGACCTTAGAGAGCCTTTTTATTCTCTATTTTGGTTAGGTCGGGGTGTGACTAGGGTGGGCATTCTAGTTTTGTTATTTCTATGTTGGCCTGGTATGGTTCCCAATCAGAGGCAGCTGTCTATCGTTGTCTCTGATTGGGGATCATATTTAGGCAGCCTTTTCCCACCTGTTTGTTGTGGGATCTTGTTTTTGTATAGTTGCTTTGAGCACTGCAATAATGCATGTTTGTTATATTCTTTGGTGTTTTGTTTGTAAGTTTCATTCATTCAAGTTTCATTATTAAATATAATGTGGAACTCTATGCACGCTGCGCCTTGGTCCACTCATTTCAACAACCGTGACAGTTAAACGGGTGTCCTGACTCTCTGTGGTCACTAAAGATCCCATGGCACTTATCGTAAGAGTAGTGGTGTCCTGGCTAAATTCCCAATCTGTCCCTCATACGGTCACCTAATCATCCCCAGTTTACAATTGGCTCATTCATCTCCCCTGTAACTATTCCCCAGGTTGTTGCTATAAATGAGAATGTGTTCTCAGTCAACTTACCTGGTAAAATAATGGTAAAATAAAAATAAAATTGAAAAAAGGTGCTATCTAGAACCTAAAAGGGTTTTTTGTCTGTCCCCATAAGAGTACCCTTTTGGGTTCAATGTAGAATCCTTTTTGTGTTCCATGTAGAACCCTCTGTGGAAAGGGTTCTACATGGAACACAAAGGGTTCTACCAGGAACCAAAAAGGTTTCTCCTATGGGGACAGCAAAATAACCCTTTTGGAACCCTTTTGTCTAATAGTGTTACAGACCATATCCTGCTGGCGAGATGACCGCTGTTTTCCTCGCAAGTATGAGTGTGACATCTCATACCCCACAGCTTATTGCCAGATGCACATTTGGACATATTTTTCACTGGAATCAGCTTGCAGTATTGCTCTGGGGGCATGTGTCCTCTCCCAGCAATATATTGCTGTCAGTCTTCAATCCCAGCCATCCAACACCACATGCCTGTGCTGATGTGTATAAAAACAAACCCTTGAGTCTCCTTACTCCTAAGAGCACATTTTCATGTCTGTACGTTGTGTTCACACAAATGCCAGATAAATAAATGATAGCCAGTATTTTCCACCACTCTCATTTTAATCAAAGTTTGACACAGCCGACACTCCTCCTTGGCTCTCTAAGCCTGTCACATAATATCTGACAAGATGTCCTCTTGGAACTTGTCTTTTAATGTGACTCGTCTGGGAGAATGCAGTGGTCTACAGCCACAGTGATTTACAGTAGGGGCCTCCCCTCCTCAACGTTCATCCACTGACTGTCTTGTGTAATAAACAAGTGACAGGTTCCTGGGTGTGTGGTTAAATGTCAGTTTCCCTGTGAGACAGGAGATGAAGGCCATCCTTTAATGCCACTGTCACTTTAAGTATCGGAGGCTTCCTCTGCTGCTGCCATTTGATAAGGGGAATTGAAAGTGGATGAAAGCACATTAATTTGTGGTGAGAGAGAGGTTGGAGGGAATGAGAATCGCTCCCCTAACTCCCCTCTGTTTCTTCCTTTCTTTAGTTTAGCATGTCGTGGTTGTGGCTGATATTAAGGGATCCATCTTACCTTCAGTGGCTGGTGCCAAATGGTTTGGGATTGAGCAAGGGGTCATTTGAATCACTTGTGTCCAGTCCTCAGCTACTCTATGCTGTTCTAGGTATACTGACAAACACCCATACCCACTCTTCCACATGAAACAAGATATGTTAGTTGTACAGTCTAAAAGCTTAAACTCTAATCAAGATGAGAACTCATGTTCACAAGTCCCTCTCACATCTAGACATGGCGACATTATCTTCTAAAAATGACTCACAGATCAACAAAGGTACACCACTTATGGCAACGAGAAGGAAAGTAAACACAACCACTGATAACAAGAGAAAGTGATGATGTAGAGGCACTTATAAGTTAGTTTGGTAGTCTCCCCAGTAACAGCAAGTAGCACCTTGTCTGTACACTGTAATTTCTAATCCCTTAAAGTGGGGGTGAGCCCTCCTTAGCCGGCCAGTCGGTAATCACAGAATCAGTGAGAGGGGCTGGGGAACGAGCGGCTGATGATGGTGCTTGAGGTGAGCGACTGGTTTCAGACAAAGAGGGTTAACAAGAGGGTGAGCAATCTCAGCTAGTGCTTTCATTGAAGCCTCTTGTTTCAGCCAGTCAACCAGCTAGCACTCGTAAAGGGGTCAGTACAGGGCGTAAGGTATGTATGAGAGTTCTGAAGAGGTTTATACAGACATGGAAGGAAAGGATGGGAAATTGTTTTGTTGAAACAAGAGTTAATCATTTGGTTCCTAATGGAAGCGGCCTAACGTGTGTGGATATCCCTACACACACACACACACACACACACACACGCACACACGCACACACGCACACGCGCACACGCACACACGCACGCACGCACGCACACGCACACACGCACGCACGCACACACACACACACACACACACACACACACACACACACACACACACACACACACACTCTCTCTCTCTTTTTTAACCAACCTTGTGGTGACACTCAATTTATAAACATTCAAAATCCTATTTTTCCTAAACCTAACCTTAGCTCTAATTCTATCTTAACCCTCTAATTCTATCTATCCCTAAACCCCTTAGAAATAGCATTTGACTTGTGGGGACCAACAAAATGTTCCCAGTTTTTTGTTTCCAGGTAGAACCCTTTTAGGTTCCATGTAGGACCCTCTGTGGAAAGGGTTCTACATGGAACTCCAAAGGGTTCTACCTGGAACCAAAAATAGTTCTTCATATGGTTCTCCTATGGGGACAGCTGACGAACCCTTTTAGGTTCTAGATAGCACCTTTTTTTCTAAGAGTGCAGAATAATTAATCTGGTAAGAACGACCACTTTCATCAGGAAACATGAAAACCTTATCAACATTTGTGTTAATACACTGTGTAGCTGCCAGGCTGTACCTTTTAATGGTGTCTGATGAACAATACAAAATGGCTGCCAAAGGGCTACAAAGGCATTGTTTACCTTTTGTAGAACCCTCATAGAAGAGTGAGACTAATAACCTTCAGCCACCACCAGTCTCCAGCGACCTAATATCTGGTTTGAATAGGAATCTAGCCTGCGCTGAATGGATGGTTTGTCTGTGACTGATGTTCTCTAGCTCTCTGGTCTCATATAGAGATGACTTGACCTTTATCAGTAGTGCTGTAATGCAGCACACCGCCTGGCCTCCCTCTGTGTTCAAATTGTAATCAGCAGCTGTGCTGTCAGGTTCAATTCCAATGTGCAGAGCCCACCTGTCACATACACTCCCACACATATACAGACACACACACAGACATAGCAAACACGCACACACAAACGCACACACACACACACACTCACAGTTCTTAAAGTGGGCCCTTATGTACCCTGTAGACTTAGCAAGTCATCGTAAGATGGACACAGCTACTTTGTGGTTTACTGACACACCAATGCCTCATACCACAGACACAGTGGGCCCTATTTGATATTAACACTTTATTTGGTAAACATTTTCCTGAAATGCATCGCATCACTGCCCTCTAGTGAGATCAGAGGCCATACCAAGCTCATTGGAATTGGACTAGTGGTCTATACCTGATTATGAACTAGTACTATAAACTCACCCATATCATTGTGATTGTACATCAAATCGTTCTTTCACAACATATTCTCAGCGGAATACTATCTCTGTGTACTATCTCCTTGCAAGGTCATTCTAAGGTCCGTCCGAAGGCTTGATAGCTTTACATGACATCTTTAGAGCACTAAGTGTGTGTGTGTGTGTGTGTGTGTGTGTGTGTGTGTGTGTGTGTGTGTGCGTGCGTGCGTGCGTGCAAGGGAGCTGTGACCTTCACTTCATTTTCAGTGGAATCACACAGAGTCAGTTAGTTGGGGTCACTGTCCCTCCTATGTGTGATAGGATCTGAGAAAACACTCGTTTTGATTGGATGTCTGAAATAAGCACTTTAATTTCCACTATCCAGTAACCATCTAACCATCAAATGATCAGTTGATTACTCAGTAATGTGTATAAAGTTATACTAAGAATAGATATAAGGATTTCATTCATGTACAGAGACCCTGGCTGTAAGTTCCTACTTGCACTTACACATTACCTTTTGCAAATTTGCACTTGATGCTCAGTCATGTCAACACATGCCAAAGGTTGTTGCATATTTCATCATGAAAAAACAGTAAGTGTTCGGTTGGCCTCTCTGGTTGTAGGGCAGATTTTCTGTGTTAAACTGGCCCTCTTTGCCTACCTACTCACCACCCCACCTCGGGTCCGGCTGGCCTTCTCTACATTATTAAGAGCCACAACGCCAAGTTACAGAGCTGTATTTCCCATGTCTTCCATTTCAAATGATTTCCCATGCATATTTCACTTGACACAAAGACAAAGGACCCGGCACATTTGTTTCTCTCCTTTTCCTCGTAACATTAAATATTAATGCCAGCATAATTTCGCAGACTCCCGAGTACCAAGGGGCGGGAGAGTACAGCTCTGTAGTCATCAGCGACTTCAGTTTTTTTTCCTAGAGGTAAGAAGTTTGTCAAAATCAATATTGAGATGCCCCAGCAACAGCACAGTATTTACAGTTACATGTCACATTTTGTTCATATATGGGGGGCTATTTAATATGAAGCTCTAGTCTGTTCTATAACATTTGCCTGGGTGTTTATGTTTATCTTTGTTTGTGTGTATTACCCGGTCCTTACCCGGACCAGAACAACACAGAGAGATGGCAGCAGAGTTTGCTGGTGCATGAGTGTAGTCACAGTGCATTGCAGTGGCAACATTTATACAAACCATTATTCATGCATTGTGGAGACCCCGCTCCCCACAATACGCCAAGACACTTTAACATCAAAGGCACCACACATAGTCGCCTGGCTCCCATAGGAGCGTATTCTTTTGATTCTCTTTCCCCCTCTCCCTCCACTGTCTGCAGAGTGGTTCCCCCTGGCCCCCTGCTCTCCCCAGCCCCCTGTTCTCCTGCTCCCTGGGTCACCTAGCGCTTAAAATAACCGCGCCAAGGACCCGCTACGTCTTCTCCTCAGCCCACTCCTCCAGTGAATTACACAGCCGTTCCACGTTATTAAACATGACACTCAACCAAGATAATGAAGCCTTTCTTCATCTCATTTGGAATCCTAATCTAATTTCTTTGATTAATGGGCACTGATCTGCATATCAAGGGCTCTTGTTAATTTCTCCGGCAAATCCCTTTTTATGATGCGCTCGCAAAACAAAAAACGTATCTGCCTTAAGAATCTCTCTTTCCCTACCCTTTCTTTTCCACATGAGAGGCTTAATGGGGAAAGTGAATGGGGCCGGGTAGCAGGCTGATTAGATGATGGCTCCAACCACCATCCCCTCCTCCCACTCAAGACAAGACAGGAGAAGAGAGAATCTGCCATGTGTTTTGTTCAAGTTCAAGTTTATTTGTCTGATGTACAGGATACGCATGGTATACACTGTTGAACGAAATGCGACAACAATAACAAATTAAATACATGATTTTTTGTTGTTGAATGGTCTTGGTCTCCTCATTTGTCCTCTCTGTGCAGTAGTACTGCTCTGCTGCATTGACCATTATATCAAGGCATAAGGCGAGACCCAAATTCAGACACAGGAGGCAGATGGTTGGAGTCTTACAATGTTTTATAATCCAAAGGGGTAGGCAAGAGAATGGTCGTGGACAGGCAAAAAGGTCAAAACCAGATCAGAGTGGCAGACAGGCTTGTGGTCAAGGCAGGCAGAATGGTCAGGCAGGCGGGTACAAAGTCCAGAAACAGGCATGGATCAAAACCGGGAGGACTAGAAAAATGAGAATGCAGAAGAACGGGAAAAACGCTGGTTTACTTGGAAACATACAAAACGAACTGGCACAGAGAGACAGGAAACACAGGGATAAATAAACTGGCGAAAATAAGCGACACATGGAGGTGGTGGAGACAATCACAAGGACAGGTGAAACAGATCAGGGTGTGACACATTAGGCTACTCCACATCCCCACTAGAAACCAGTCGAGCCATCCAGGACACAAGAGCCACCAGGCTTCTTCATGGGGGAGGAGGCGGGATGGAGGTCTGGCCTGAGCCATTAATAACAATCCCTACTCAGAGGAAAAATGCAATAATGGAGCTTCACAGCACAAGCCTCCTTCTGTGTATTCATCCCAAATGGAATCCTACTCCCCACAGGGCTCTGGTCAAAAGTCACACACATAGGGCCTGATTCAAACTTAGGAAATCTATTCCTTTTTTATGCATTTTTACTTCTCAGTAGTTGTAATTCAGACTTACTGTTCCCTTGCATGGGCTTTGGCTCTTGCTGGCCAACAAATGTTCTTTTTGAGTTTTTATTCAATAGGGTTTCAATACATTCATCTAAAAACATCCTTTTAAATATGGTATACCTTTAATTTGAATTTTCTCGACAGACTCACTATGGAGAAAACGGTTCAGAATTTTAGCGATCAATGAAAGAAAGACCCCTAAATACACGTCGCATATTATTCTCCTTTTCAGGTGGATACGAAAATACTCTGATCTTGTATATTATTTAGGGTTAGGAAAGTATTTATGAATAATAAAAAACAGGTTTGGAGAGCCTTTGCACATCAAACATATTAGTGAATCAAAAATGCAGAGGTTTGATTCATCCTGAAAGTTGCCATATTCAATTGTTCAAATCCATGAAATATTGGAAGGTGAGAAAAATGTACAATGGGGGTTGAACAGTAGTCCTACAAGTCTACCCTAATATTGCTCACTAACCATGGAACTGTGATGACAACGATCCAGTTTCTTTGGACTGTGCGCCAGGCTCCAGGTTTAAACTTCTATGTGTGTTCTGTGTTCCATAATTATTCAAATAGGCTTCATGTCCCAAATTATTGCACAACTTACAATCAAATCCAAATCAAATCAAATTTATATAGCCCTTCTTACATCAGCTGATATCTCAAAGTGCTGTACAGAAACCCAGCCTAAAACCCCAAACAGCAAGATTATAACAGAACATGGCCAAGATGTTCAAATGTTCATAAAGGACCAGCATGGTCAAATAATAATAATCACAGTAGTTGTCGAGGGTGCAACAGGTCAGCACCTCAGCAGTAAATGTCAGTTGGCTTTTCATAGCCGAACATTGAGAGTATCTCTACCGCTCCTGCTGTCTCTAGAGAGTTGAAAACAGCAGGTCTGGGACAGGTAGCACGTCCGGTGAACAGGTCAGGGTTCCATAGCCGCAGGCAGAACAGTTGAAACTGGAGCAGCAGCACGGCCTGGTGGACTGGGGACAGCAAGGAGTCATCATGCCAGGTAGTCCTGAGGCATGGTCCTAGGGCTCAGGTCCTCCGAGAGAGAAAGAACGAAAGAGAGAAAGAGAGAATTAGAGAGAGCATACTTAAATTCACACAGGACACTGGAGAAATACTCCAGATATAACAGACTGACCCTAGCCCCCCGACACTTAAACTACTGCAGCATAAATACTGGAGGCTGAGACAGGAGAGGTCAGGAGACACTGTGGCCCCATCTGATGATACCCCCAGACAGGGCCAAACAGGAAGGATATAACCCCACCCACTTTGCCAAAGCACAGCCCCCACACCACTAAAGGGATAACTTCAACCACCAACTTACCATCCCGAGACAAGGCCGAGTATAGCCCACAAAGATCTCCGCTACGGCACAACCCAAGGGGGGGCGCCAACCCAGACAGGAAGACCACGTCAGTGACTCAACCCAGTCAAGTGACGCATCCCTCCTAGGGACGGCATGGAAGAGCACCAGTGAGCCAGTGACTCGGCCCCTGTAATAGGGTTAGAGGCAGAGAATCCCAGTGGAGAGAGGGGAACCGGCTAGGCAGAGACGGCAAGGGCGGTTCGTTGCTCCAGTACCTTTCCGTTCACCTTCACACTCCTGGGCCAGACTACACTCAATCATAGGACCTACTGAAGAGATGAGTCTTCAATAAAGACTTAAAGGTTGAGACCAAGTCTGCGTCTCTCACATGGTAGGCAGACCATTCCATAAAAATGGAGCTCTATTGGAGAAAGCCCTGCCTCCAGCTGTTTGCTTAGAATTTCTAGGGACAATTAGGAGGCATGCGTCTTGTGACCATAGCGTACGTGTAGATATGTACGGCAGGACCAAATCGGAAAGATAGGTAGGAGCAAGCAAGCCCATGTAATGCTTTGTAGGTTATCAGTAAAACCTTGAAATCAGCCCTTGCCTTAACAGGAAGCCAGTGTAGGGAGGCTAGCACTGGAGTAATATGATCAAGTTTTTGGGTTCTCGTCAGGATTCTAGCAGCCGTATTTAGCACTAACTGAAGTTTATTTATGGAAAAGAGCTGTCCTTGAAACAATCTTGATATGTTCGTCAAAAGAGAGATCAGTTAGCCTAATATGATCCACCGTCACTAGCGATCCTCAGGAACAACCACAAGAACGCAGAGGAAAGAATGGTAAACTAACAATGGAATGGAATGATCCAAGATGTATGGAAACTAATACTAAAGTGACAAGTTCTAAATGTCTGTGGGTATAACTGATGGCGGCTACTGATAGTGGCTAATATTTAGCATGGCACAAATCTGCAAAAAATATAGTGAAAAGTCTGTGCATATAATTAATATCTTCTAGAAATCATAAATCAACTCGGTAGGTTTGGCACTAAACTGTCATTTGCGTATGGCTACAGAAGCCTATAGCTTGGGTCTCCAAATGTCATCCCTGCAAGTTATAATGCCAGCATTTCATAAACTTGTGGAAAAGGTTGAAATGCTTCAGTTTTCTGCCATATGACTGGTTTCACATTTGTGTCTAGCGATCTAGCGATTTAAAACAATTGTCATTTATATTTATAATCCCCTTATCTAAATGGGTTACTCATTTACCTAGCTCTTATCAATAGCTCTTATCAATTTGTAAATTACAGTGCTTGGAAAATGGTGTTATTTCTATAGGGGAAAAAATCATCATTTCATTGTGCGTAAAACTGGTGGAATTATGAGGGAATTAAATCAAGGTCAGAATACGGCGTATCTGTAGACACACCTCCGTCTTCAATTCATTGGATCTCTACCCCAAACAAATAGCGGATGAATAGCATGATATTCTCATGCTTAATTAATTTCAAGGTCAGAATACGCATAGCGATAAAAGTGCTTAAAAAGGGAATTATGTTCCATTTACGCATGCTTAGCTCGGGTTGGAATTCCCCCCATAGTGAATAGAGGGCCATATGGGACTCAACCCATCATGTTTCTCAGTGCAACTGCAACTAGAGTGCTTCTCAAATTTTTGTTTTTCTTAAAGCTACATACACAGTACATGTCTATCTCTGCATCATGCATTACTGTGGGCTTAGAAGAAATGTCAGGAAGGGTTTCGGAATTGCACGGTGGTATTAGCCAGTGGCAGCCGCTAATTGGTTGAAGACCCGGGGCGTGAGGTTGTTGGAGTTTTGATATGATGCTAAGTTTTCGAACTACCGGTAGTTTCTTTGAGAAGATATATAATGTGATCTGTGCATTTGAAAAACAGCATAAATACACCTATTTCACTTTTGCATGTCAAAAAGAATGACCACTGCTGCACATCCTGCCACTAATTTGAACAGATGAACAAAAGGGCACCAGGGAGAACGCAACAAGCATGTAGATGCATGAAGTGAAAACACATGATCTAACTGGGGATAGCTAGCTAACATAATGTCACAAAGCATGATGCGCTAGCCAGTTAACTTTCATTCTGAAATAACTTCATATTTCCAAGTTAGTCAGATATTATTTTAGAAATACTTGAAATTGGCATGGAAGCTAACTAGCTTGCAAGCTACCAGCTAGCTATAGCTAGCAAGCTGCTTATCAAAGGTAGATAACTGGTTAATTTGATCATGCTTTGTGATACACCTGGTTTTATGCTGTTTTAGTCCACACAACGTGTTGCCCGGTCACCTACAGTAGAACATTGTGAACCCGGGGGAAACAATAAAATTGACCATGCTTTGTTGTCTTATCAGATAGGCGATGAGAAGGTTCTAGCTAGTGTATCCCTCTGTCATTCAACTCTTATTGGATGTAGTTGTCCAGTTTATCGGCTCCTAGGCTCCCATGACTGCTATAATTATTTATTTACAAGTTAATTACAATTTTCTTTTTACTTTATCCCCATCTGTGCCTGATAATGCAGATCTAGTCTCACGTGCGAGATTGAAGTAAACTGTCTGGCGTAAGAGACTACTTTCAGCATATCTGACTACCACTCCATTTACTTCCCCCTGCTTAGAAACAAAGACTCAAGAGGGAAATTCCGGTGGTCAGGTCTGTACAATGCTGGTCCGACCAATCAGAATTCATGCTCCAAGACTGTTTTTATCACGTGGACTGGAATATGTTTTGGGTCGCCCCTGGGAATAACATCAATGAATACGCCGACTCGGTCACCGGATTCATAAAGAAATGCATAGATGATGTGATACCTATAGGATCTTTCAAAACTTACCCGAATCAAAAACTGTGGATTGTTGGCAGACTTGAAAAGAAACTGAAGGAGAGAGATGCTGCTTACAAACACGGCAAGGTGACCAGGGATGGTAGTATGGTTAAACAATACAAATACAACCAATGCAGATAGATCAAGACGGCGAAACACAAGTATAGGGACAAGGTGGAGGAGCAATTCAGCGGGTCGGATACAAGGCTTATGTGGCAGGGGCTCCTAACGATTATGGATTACAAAAAGAAAGCCATCCACCAACACCGCCCTTCCGGATGAGCTAAACATCTTTTTCTCACACTTAGAGCAAAACAACTACTGAGCGGCCGAGGAGAGCATCTGAGGTAAACATATTAATAGACCCCACGGAGGACGTGTGTAAGTCATTCAAACCTGTTAACCCTCGCATCCCTAGCCGTGCCATCAGAGCACGTGGAGATCATGTGGAGATCAATCTTTCTCTTGCTCAGGTCGCTATCCCCACCTGCCTCAAGATGTCCACTATCATCCCCATTCCCAAGAAAGGGAAAGTAACTGAACTGAATGATTATCAACCCGTAGCCTTCACTTCCGCCGTCATGAAGTGTCTTCGAGAGGCTTGTCAAAGACCACATCACCTCCTCCCTCCCCAACACCGACAGATCCACGGATGACACAGTCGCCATTGCACTGCACACTGCCCTCACCCCCCTGGACCAAAAAATATATATGTGAGGATGCTGTTCATTGACTACAGCTTGGCTTTCAATATCATAGTGCCCTCTAAGCTCACCACAAAGCTCACAGCCCTGGGACTGAACTCCTCCCCATGCAACTGGGTCCTGGACTTCCTGACGGGCCGCCTCTAGGTGGTGAAGGTAGGCAACATTACCTCCTCCACACTGATCCTCAACACGTGGGCCCCACAAGGGTGTGTCCTGAGTCCCCTCCTGTACTCCCTGTATACCCACGACTGCATGGCCTCACACATATCCAACTCCATCATCAAGTTCGCTGATGACACGACAGTAGTAGGCCTGATTACCAACAACGACGAGGCGGCCTACAGGGACGAGGTAGGCACTTTGACTGTGTGGTGCCAGGTAAACAACCTCTCCATCAACATCAGAGAAACAAAAGAGCTGATTGTGGACTTCAGGAGGAACCAGGCTGGGCACGCCCCAACACTCATCAATGGGGCCTCCGCGGAGACGGACAAAAACTACAAGTTCCTCAGCGTACACATCTCTGAGGAGCTGAAATGGTCAAACCACACGGACACTGTGGTGAAGAAAGCACAACAGCGACTCTTCAACCTCAGGATGCTGAAGAAATGTATAGTTTCCCCAAGGGCCCACAGGAGCACCATCGAGAGCATACTGTTGGGCTGTATCACAACCTGGTATGGAAACTCCACCACGGCGGACTGCAAGGTACTACAGAGGGTGGTACGCTCAGACGAACACACCATTGGTTGCACACTGCCTGCCCTCCAGAACACCTACAACACCAGGTTTCGCAGGAAAGCCAAGACGATTTTCAGGGACCCCAGTCACCCGGGCCATGGTCTGTTCTCCCCTTTCCATTACTCAGACGCGGGCAGTATAGGAGTATCATGGCAAAAACTTTAGGACTGGCCAATAGCTCCTACCCCTATACCATCAGGCTGCTGAATATTGTCATGTTGAATAGCCACCACTAGCCAGCTACTGCTCCCACCGTCCCCCATCCCTCCCACTCCCCCACACTTCCTACCGGTCTTTCTCCCCCCTGCTGCTCCCCCTATGGACATTTCCCACCCCCCTCAACGGACATTTACCCTGACCCCACCCCATTGGAAATGTATCTTTGTGCACAGTTGTTAATATGTATATACAGTATTGTTATTGTCATGACGTTGCCCTGTTGGGGGAGGTTTATGACCCCCCCATAAATACCTTTCCCCCTTTTTCTCTCCACTCTACAGAATGGACTGTTGGAAAGCCCTTCGTTAGCATAGAGAGAGTATTGTAACATCAAAAGGTTGGGGAAAAGAACTATCTTTATGTAATCCAACCCCATTGAAAGTGTCCGTGGTACTTAAAGAATATGATGTCATATCAGATGTCGTCTGAGACATTATTACTGATGATAGGACGTCATAAATTGTATCTTGGAAAGTCAGATTCACATGGAATTGTTGTGCAATTTAAATGTTTAAATATGAAACTATTTGTGAAAGTTTAAATGTAATTTTAGTTTTTAAAATGAGAGAATTGTTTTCATAAGTAAAATATGCTCAATCAGTGGTCACACCTACGTGAATAGGCATTGGTTGTAAATGATGAACCAACCCCTTTTCTACATTTCTATAAGAGCCACCGTGACCCAATTCACGGCGAACTAAGCCATCCTCAGCATAAGCTCCGGTTGCGAACGGTTGAACGACTACAACCTAACGAAATTAACATTGTGTTCCCGATGACGTAAGAACTTATGTCCATACGTTTAAAAGGGCGACTTTCAACATGGAGGTGACGATCACCACGCTGGAAGGTTGAAGTTCGACTATACCAGACAGAATATAGCATGAGCTTATAGTATGGCAACTTGGTATGAACTTTGAGCTCTTATTCACGAAAGAAGTGATACAGCCTAGACATCGAGTTATCAGCAGCAGCTGCAAACGTGCATGGCCTAGGACAGGACGGACAATCTATTCAGAACGACAGGGTACTACAACATATCCGTTCTACCAAACAACAACGGTACTACAACGTATACGTTCTACCACAAGATGACAGACTACAAAGTATCCGCCCAGAAATATTCTTGAAAGGACAAGGGAGCTCTCTGCCGGGCAACCCAGCCATCCATCTTCGACCAATCTATCGAAGCGCAGCTCAGAGTAAATATATTTCTTGAATTTTCCTTTTCTGAATGGGCGGTTATTTAGAATGCATAAGATTCTGTATTTACGATAGCATAGCTTCATAATGTCCGATAGAGACCCAATTATTTTGTTTCTCAGTCTTCCCGCGCTTCCATTCAATCCCAACCCCCTTTCTTTGTGTAACCAGCTGTCATATCGGTTTCATCTGCTAGGGGCATTTTATTTTATGACATAATTAGTAATCAATGTATGATCCATCCTGTGTACATGTAATTCTGTGTGATTATTTAGGTACAGTGCCTTGCAAAAGTATTCACCCCCTTGGCCTTTTTCCTATTTTGTTTCATTACAATCTGTAATTTAAATAGATTTTTATTTGCATTTCATGTAATGGACATACACAAAATAGTCGAAATTGGTCAAGTGAAATTTAAAAAATGACTTGTTTAATCTGTGTCGTCTGCAAACTTAATGATGGTGTTAGAGCCGTGCCTGGCCATGCAGTCGTGGGTGAACAGGGAGTACAGGAGGGGACTGAGCATGCATCCCTGGGGAACTCCAGTGTTGAGGATCAGCGTGGCAGATGTGTTGCTACCTACCCTCACCACCTGGCCGCGGCCCGTCAGGAAGTCCAGGATCCAGTTGCAGAGGGAGGTGTTGAGTCCCAGGATCCTTAGCTTAGTGATGAGCTTTGAGGGTACTATGGTGTTGAACGCTAAGCTGTAGTCAATGAATAGCATTCTCACATAAGTGTTCCTTTTGTCCAGGTGGGAAAGGGCAGTGTGGAGTGCAATAGAGATTGCATCATCTTTGGATCTGTTTGGGCGGTATGCACATTGGAGTGGGTCTAGGGTTTCTGGGGTAATGGTGTTGATGTGAGCCATTACCAACCTTTCAAAGCACTTCATGGCTACGGACGTGAGTGCTACGGGTCTGTAGTCATTTAGGCAGGTTGCCTTTGTGTTCTTGGGCACAGGGACTATGGTGGTCTGCTTGAAACATGTTGGTATTACAGACTCAATCAGGAACATGTTGAAAATGTCAGTGAAGACACATGCCAGTTGGTCAGCACATGCCCGGAGCACACGTCCTGGTAATCCGTCTGGCCCCGCAGCCTTGTGTATGTTGATCTGTTTAAAGGTCTTACTCACGTCGGCTACGGAGGGCGGGATCAGACAGTCGTCCGGAACAGCTGATGCTCTCATGCATGCCTCAGTGTTGCTTGCCTCAAAGCAAGCAAAGAAGTGATTTAGCTCGTCTGGTAGGCTCGTGAGTTTATTCAGAAGACAACAGCTCTATAAACATTCTTCCGTGGTGCTCCGACTTCCTAGTTAATTACATTTACATCATTAGTTTAATCAGGTAATGTTAATTACAGAGAATTGATTTGATAAAATAGCATGTCATATATCACTTAATCCACAGTAAAGACACAACATTATATACAGTATTATTATAAACAATTTGTATTATATTTATATTGTTTAATTTAACTTTGTCATGCACTGTTGGAGCTCGTAGCGCAATAATTTCACTGTACTTTGTAATCACATCTGCAACCCTGTACACATGACAATTAAACTCTCTAAATCTAAAAAAGGAGACTAGAGCACACAGAAGTTCTAACTGAACAGACAAACATTTGCATGCTCCTGGACGGTCCATTTACTTTGTGCTGTTATAATTTATGATATGAAATCCTGCAATTTTATTGGTGCAGTTCCCCCACAGAGCAAACAGCTGGCAAAACAATCCAAGCAATGTTCGCACGGCGTATGCACCCACAGAGGCGGAGCTGCGTTAGCTGGCAGTCACTAAGGAGCAGAGTAGTAAGTAACTGAACAGCTTGTTTTGAAACAGAAACATGTACACATTTACCACACTTTGATTAACATTAACATTTAAAACATACAAATCCATGAATTATACAGTATATACAGTGCATTCGGAAAGTAGTTTGTCACGTTACAGTCTTTTTTTTAAACTTTATTTATACCCCTTTTTCTCCCCAATTTTGTGGTCTCCAATTGGTAGTTACAGTCCTGTCCCATCGCTGCATCTCCCGTACGGACTCGGGAGCCGTCCGTCCTCCAAAACACAACCCAGCCAAGCTGCACTGCTTCTTGACTCAATGCCCTCTTAACCCAGAAGCCAGCCGCACCAATGTGTCGGAGGAAACAGCGTACACCTGGCGACTGTTTCAGCATGCACTGCGCCCGGCCCGCCACAGGAGTCGCTAGTGCGCAATGGTACAAGATCATTCCTGCCGGCCAAACTGTCCCCTACCCCGGACAACGCTGGGCCAAATGTGCGCCGCCCCATGGTTCTCCCGGTCGCGGCCTGCTGCGACAGAGCCTGGACTCGAAACAGGATCTCTAGTGGCACAGTTAGCACTGCGATGCAGTGCCTTAGACCACACCTTCACTCGGGAGGCCCTGTCATGTTACAGTCTTATTCTAAAATGTATTAAATTGTTTTTCTAGGCACCCCATCTAGGCACCCCATACTGACAAAAACTGTTTTTATTTAATTTTAGCAAATGTATTTAAAAAAAACTGAAATATCACATTTACAGTTGAAGTCGGAAGTTTACATACACTAAGTTGACTGTGCCTTTAAACAGCTTGGAAAATTCAAGAAAATTATGTCATGGCTTTAGAAGTTTCTGATAGGCTAATTGACATCATTTGAGTCAATTGGAGGTATACCTGTGGATGTATTTCAAGGCCTACCTTCAAACTCAGTGTCTCTTTGCTTGACATCATGGGAAAATAAAAAGAAATCAGCCAAGACCTCAAAAAAAAATTTGTGGACCTCCACAAGTCTGGTTCATCCTTGGGAGAAATTTCCAAACGCCTGAAGGTACCACGTTCACCTGTACAAACAATAGTACGCAAGTATAAACACCATGGGACCACGCAGCCGTCATATCGTTCAGGAAGGAGACACGTTCTGTCTCCTAGATATGAACGTACTTCGGTGTGAAAAGTGCAAATCAATCCCAAAACATCAGCAAAGGACCTTGTGAAGATGGTGGAGGAAACAGGTATTAAGTATCTATATCCACAGCAAAACGAGTCCTATATCGACATAACCTGAAAGGCCGCTCAGCAAGGAAGAAGCCACTGCTCCAAAACCACCATAAAAAAGGCAGACTACGGTTTGCAACTGCACATGGGGACAAAAATCTTACTTTTTGGAGAAATGTCCTCTGGTCTGATGAAACAAAAATGGAACTGTTTGGCCATAATGCCCATCGTTATGTTTGGAGGAAAAAGGGGGAGGCTTGCAAGCCGAAGAACACCATCCCAACCATGAAGCATGGGGGTGGCAGCATCATGTTGTGGGGGTGCTTTGCTGCAGGAGAGACTGGTGCACTTCACAAAATAGATGGCATCATGAGGCTAGAAAATTATGTGGATATATTGAAGCAACATCTCAAGACATCAGTCAGGAAGTTAAAGCTTGGTCGCAAATTGGTCTTCCAAATGGACAATGACCCCAAGCATAGTTCCAAAGTTGTGGCAAACTGGCTTAAGGACAACAAAGACAAGGTATTGGAGTGGCCATCACAAAGCCCTGACCTCAATCCTATAGAAAATGTGTGGGCAGAACTGAAAAAGCGTGTGCGAGAAAGGAGGCCTACAAACCTGACTCAGTTTCACTAGCTCTGTCAAAAGGAATGGGCCAAAATTCCCCCAACTTATTGTGGGAAGCTTGTGGAAGGCTACCCGGAACGTTTGACCCAAGTTAAACAATTTAAAGGCAACGCTACCAAATAGTAAGTGTATATTGAGGTTATGTAAACTTATGACCCACTGGGAATGTGATGAAAGAAATAAAAGCTGAAATAAATCATTCTCTCTACTATTATTCTGACATTTCACATTCTTAAAATAAAGTGGTGATCCTAACTGACCTAAGACAGGGGATTTTTACTAGGATTAAATGTCAGGAATTGTGAAAAACTGAGTTTAAATGTATTTGGCTAAGGTGTATGTAAACTTCCGACTTCAACTGTACATAAGTATTTAGACCCTTTACTCAGTACTTTGTTGAAGCACCTTTGGCAGCGATTACAGCCTAGAGTCTTCTTGAGTATGATGTTACAAGCTTAGCACACCTGTATTTGGGAGTGTCTCCCATTCTTCTCTGCAGATCCTCTCCAGCTCTGTCATGTTGGAATGGGAGCGTTGATGCACACCTATTTTCAGGTCTCTCCAGAGATGTTCAATTGGGCTCTGGCTGGGCCACTCAAGGACATTCAGAGACTTGTTCTGAAGTAACTCCTGAACTGTCTTGGCTGTGTGCTTAAGGTTGTTGTCCATTTGGAAGGTGAACCTTCACCCAAGGTGAGGTCCTGAGCACTCTGAAGCAGTACTTTGCTTCGTTCATCTTTGTCCCGATCCTGTCTAGTCCCCCAGTCCCTGACGCTGAAAAACATCCTCACAGCATGAGGCTGCCACCACCATGCTTCACCGTAAGGATGGTGCCAGGTTTCTTCCAAATGTGATGCTTGGCATTTAGGCAAAATAGTTCAATCTTGGTTTCATCAGACCAGAGAATCTTGTTTCTCATGGTCTGAGAGTCTTTAGGTGACTTTTGGCAAACTCCCAAGCGGGCTGTCATGTGCCTTTTCCTGAGGAGTGGCTTCCGTCTGGCCACTCTACCATAAAGGCCTGATTGGTGGAGTGCTGCAGAGATGGTTGTCCTTCTGGAAGGTTCTCCCATCTCCACAGAGGAACTCTAGAGCTCTGTCAGTGTGACCATTGGGTTCTTGGTCACCTCCTTGACCAAGGCCCTTCTCCCACGATTGTTCAGTTTGGCTTGGCAGCGAGCTCTAGGAAGAGTCTTGGTGGTTCCAAACTTCATCCATTTACGAATATTGGAGACCACTATGTACTTGGGGACCTGCAATGCTGCAGAAATGTTTTGGTATCCTTCCCCAGATCTATGCTTCGACACAATCCTGCCTTGGAGCTCTACGGACAATTCCTTTGACCTCATTGATTGATTTTTGCTCTGACATGCACTGTCAACTGTGGGACCTTACATAGACAGGTGTGTGCCTTTGCAAATCAATTGAACTTACCACAGGTGGTCTTCAATAAAGTTGTAGAATAATCTCAAGGATGATCAATGGAAACAGGATGCACCTGAATTCAATTTCAAGTCTCATAGGGTCTGAATTTTTGGTATACAAAAATTTTCTAAAAACCTGTTTTCACTTTTTCATTTATTTATTTAATCCATTTTAGAATAAGGCTGTAATGTAACAAAATGTGGAAAAAGTGAAGTGGTCTGGATATTTTCCAAAAGGCACTGTATATATATATATATTTTACTGTTGAAAAAGCATTCCAGGTGACTACCTCATGAAGCTGGTTGAGAGAATGCCAAGAGTGTGCAAAGCTGCCATCAAGGCAAAGGGTGGCTACTTTGAAGAATCTCAAATATAACATATATTTTGATTTGTTTCACACTTTTTTGGTGACTACATGATTACATATGTGTTATTTCATAGTTTTGATGTCTTCTCCATTATTCTACAATGTAGAAAATAGTAAACATAAAGAAAAACCCTTGAATGAGTAGGTGTGTCCAAACTTTTGACTGGTACTGTATATATATATATATATATATATTTTAAGGACCAATCACAAGTGGGGCGCTGCCCCTAATGCCCTAATGGGTGGGCCACCGCTGGTATTTGCACATTGCTACAGTGTCAGAATTTCTACATTGTGCAACAACAGCAAGTCTGGGAGCTATGGCGGATGTAGCTTTAGACCGAGGGGGAGACAGGGAGACTCAAGAATTTCAGAGATTTCTAAGCATGCAGAAAGGGGGTAGGGCGGGGGTGCTGGTTCCCCCTCAGGGTGAGCTCAACTGGGAAGAAAGACGAATAAACACAGAAGCTAGTCAGTGTGACAATACCAGCAGTCTCTCTCTCTCTTTCTTTCTCTCTCTCTCTCTGTTGAGCCTGTAATTATCATCATACTCTGCAGCTCTGCTCAATCAATCATGGTCATTCTCTCAGCCACCCACCCCTTGAGGAACACTCCATCAAAACCTTTTGAATGTGTTTTGCTGTTGGGCAACAAAGAGAAATAGAGAGAGATACAGAGCGAGAGAATGTGTTTTGAAAGTGTATAGTGTAGAGTTCACTCTCACTTTCCCTGCCTTGCCACTCTCTCTTTGTCTTCCTTTCCTTCACGTTTATGTCTGTCCATCCCACTGCACCTAAACCTTCAATGCATATCTGTGAATCACTGGCTCGCCAATAGCCTGGGTGATCAGAAATCCATCCCTTTCGCCGCTGCTAAAATAAATACTTGTGAGATCACTGGTGATGTCACCAGGGGCTCCCCACAAGCCAGACAAACTAGTCGTTTGTCTTCTCTCAGCCTCTATAGCAATATCTCCCTAATCCGTGGCTTCCAGCCAAAGGCACAATAAGTTAATTAACCAGCTCATTCCATCAGCACCTCAAAGGAACTTAAAAGCAAGCAATCCCTCATTTATGGGTTAATTAATAAGATGGGGAAAGGTAAACATAGGAATCAATTTGCCAGACCAAAGCTGCATTGGGAAAAAGCTCATCCGACTGATTAAGATGATCCCGGAGACTAAACATGGACACATTTGCTCTGACTGCAGCCCTCTCCAAGGTGGATATTGTTTTGAAGTTTAATGGGAAGGTTCACTTCCCAATAGCCACATCAACACAATCAAATCATTGTATGCTTGGGAAATTAGGCTGTCAAATAGCAAGCAGAAGTCCCATTTGGGAAGGCACACTGTAGTGTACAGTGAGTGCTACAATATGCCTGAAATCTCCAATTGTCTTTGCAGACAAGCGAACCCGATTGACTGCATTATTCTGCTGTCGTGATTGGTTCTCTGCTCCTCCATCTTGGCAGCTTGACATCAGTAGAGGAAGAGTGACATCCAAATACACCCACTATGTGTTTGTCTGTCCAAAATGGTTCCATTTTCCAGCAGCCCTGTATTCTCTGCCTCAGCTACTATAGATCCACCAGTGATGACAGACAGACAGATCATTTTATAGTATCACACAAGGCTACAGTAGGTGACCATGATGACAATGTCAGACAGAGGCTGTTGTGCCCCAGTCTCTCTGATGAGCAAGTGTGTCTATCTACGCTCCCAAAAGAGACAGTTCCAAATTACCATGAACTACAGGCTCCAAATTGTGATTACAATCGTGCAAGGATAAATCATTCTGCTGTTGGAGGAAATAACCTGGCTTAGATAATGAACAGATGAAGCTCCGACGTGATTGGCACTTTGAGCATAAATAACCATGGTAACCGAGTAATTGCCATAAAGTTCTCTTGTCTCAGAAATAGCGGTTTGGGGGAAAAAGGGAGTCAGAAATTAGTCCTTGCTCAGTTTAACTTATATATAATTGTATGCATTGCGGCCATTTATTTGTGTCACAAAGGACTGCAGTGGCGTTCTCTCAACATGATCCTTTCTCCTGGCATTAAAGAAGGCCATTAGTATCGAGGGTTATGATTATGAAATGCTTTTCTTTTGAAAAGGAATCAGATCCCAACTTAATCCACAGATAAGACTTGTATAGGCTATGGAAATCATGTGTTGTACTGGCACAGCATTCAATATGCCTACATGAAAGGTGTCCTCCCACAAGGCAAAAAACCTTATTTTCCAAAATGGCATCTCTAAAAATAAAGATATATATGCAACGCTGGGAGTGTTTTTTATCTCTTAATTTCCTTTGGGATATTTTTTTTCTCCACATTTCAAGGAGAGGTAACAGTGGAAGTGCTACTAGTAGTGGTGGTGTTGGTGGTAGTAGTAGTAGTAGTAGTAGTAGGCCTAGAAAAGGGTATTCTAACAACCTAGCTATCTGTGTATTTGACTGGTGTGGCCACTGAGGTATAATAAGAACTAGACTGCATCCAATATGGCCAACTTTTGTTTTCAACGTAATCTACTCACGTCCGCATACGCCGCTTCGTGGTTGCTGCCAACCTTCTTATTGGGATTACTCCACCTGTGTACTACCACTCTGTGCGCACTGGACAGACAGCAGTATTGTGAGAACATGCTCTGGGAACTCTGTCAGAGCATGTGTACAGCAAAACAAGCCAACCAGCACTTCCCTGGCTAGCTGGCGTCATGACCTCAGAGCATGAATATAAAATGTTAACATCTTTGGCTGTAAGTGATGATGAAAAAATAAATCGGCCTCTGCAATTATAATTTGAATAATTCAATGGATGTTTTGTTCTCAAATTGACTTTTCTGTGGATCCGTCAATGGGAATTGTCTTTCTCGGCCGTGATTTAGTTAAACTGCAGTACATAACCAATACTGTAGGTGTAGTCAAAAGCGTGCTTCCATCCTCTGGCACCTTTGGTATGGCAGTTGTAAGGATTATGAAACATTTCAATTTAAAGGGCAATTCCATCACTTTTAAAACTCATTTTCATTATCTCCAGCACAATACCAGCGTATACATAAGTGAAAACCACACATTTCTATGTTTTGTAGAAAAAAATATTAAGTTAAAAATTTCTAATGGATGACCATCAAAAGTTAAAACACTTTAAAAGCAGTGAAAATAACAGAAAATAACCTCCCTCTGGCCAAAAACTTGTTGCAGGTTTGAGAACCACACATTCAGAGACTTGTCCCGTGTTGTCTTGGCTGTGTGCTTAAGGTCGTTGTCATGTTGGAAGGTGAACCTTCACCCAAGTCTGAGGTCCTGAATGCTCTGGAGCAGGTTTTCATCAATAATCTCTCTGTACTTTCTCCGTTCATCTTGGCCTCAATCCTGACTAGTCTCCCAGTCCCTGCCAGTGAAAACCCCCTCACAGCATGATGCTGCCATCATCATGCTTAACCCGAGGGATGGTGCCAGGTTTCCTCCAGAGGTGACACTTGGCATTCAGGCCAAAGAGTTCAATCTTGGTTTCATCAGACCAGAGAATCTTGTTTCTCATGGTCTGAGAGTCTTTAGGTGCCTTTTGGCAAACTCCCAAGCGGGCTGTCATGTGCCTTTTCCTGAGGAGTGGCTTCCGTCTGGCCACTCTACCATAAAGGCCTGATTGGTGGAGTGCTGCAGAGATGGTTGTCCTTCTGGAAGGTAAAGCTTGGTCGCAAATTGGTCTTCCAAATGAACAATGACCCCAAGCATACTTCCAAAGTTGTGGCAAACTGGCTTAAGGACAACAAAGACAAGGTATTGGAGTGGCCATCACAAAGCCTTGACCTCAATCCTATAGAAAATGTGTGGGCAGAACTGAAAAAGCGTGTGCGAGAAAGGAGGCCTACAAACCTGACTCAGTTTCACTAGCTCTGTCAAAAGGAATGGGCCAAAATTTCCCCAACTTATTGTGGGAAGCTTGTGGAAGGCTACCCGAAACGTTTGACCCAAGTTAAACAATTTAAAGGCAACGCTACCAAATAGTAAGTGTATATTGAGGTTATGTAAACTTATGACCCACTGGGAATGTGATGAAAGAAATAAAAGCTGAAATAAATCATTCTCTCTACTATTATTCTGACATTTCACATTCTTAAAATAAAGTGGCGATCCTAACTGACCTAAGACAGGGGATTTTTACTAGGATTAAATGTCAGGAATTGTGAAAAACTGAGTTTAAATGTATTTGGCTAAGGTGTATGTAAACTTCCGACTTCAACTGTACATAAGTATTTAGACCCTTTACTCAGTACTTTGTTGAAGCACCTTTGGCAGCGATTACAGCCTAGAGTCTTCTTGAGTATGATGTTACAAGCTTAGCAGACCTGTATTTGGGAGTGTCTCCCATTCTTCTCTGCAGATCCTCTCCAGCTCTGTCATGTTGGAATGGGAGCGTTGCTGCACACCTATTTTCAGGTCTCTCCAGAGATGTTCAATTGGGCTCTGGCTGGGCCACTCAAGGACATTCAGAGACTTGTTCTGAAGTAACTCCTGAACTGTCTTGGCTGTGTGCTTAAGGTTGTTGTCCATTTGGAAGGTGAACCTTCACCCAAGTCTGAGGTCCTGAGCACTCTGAAGCAGTACTTTGCTTCGTTCATCTTTGCCCCGATCCTGTCTAGTCCCCCAGTCCCTGACGCTGAAAAACATCCTCACAGCATGAGGCTGCCACCACCATGCTTCACCGTAAGGATGGTGTCAGGTTTCTTCCAAATGTGATGCTTGGCATTTAGGCAAAATAGTTCAATCTTGGTTTCATCAGACCATAGAATCTTGTTTCTCATGGTCTGAGAGTCTTTAGGTGACTTTTGGCAAACTCCCAAGCGGGCTGTCATGTGCCTTTTCCTGAGGAGTGGCTTCCGTCTGGCCATAAAGGCCTGATTGGTGGAGTGCTGCAGAGATGGTTGTCCTTCTGGAAGGTTCTTCCATCTCTACAGAGGAACTCTAGAGCTCTGTCAGTGTGACCATTGGGGTCTTGGTCACCTCCCTGGCCAAGGCCCTTCTCCCTTGACTGTTCAGTTTGGCCGGGCGGCCAAACTTGTTCCATTTAAGAATGATGGAGACCACTATGTACTTGGGGACCTTCAATGCTGCAAAAATGTTTTGGTACTCTTCCGCAGATCTGTGCCTCAACAAAATCCTATCTCGGAGCTCTACGGACAAGTCCTTTGACCTCATGGCTCCCCCTTTTTTCTCCAAACATAATATGGTCATTATGGCCAAACAGTTCTATTTTTGTTTCATCAGACCAGAGGACATTTCTCCAAAAAGTACGATCTTTGTCCCCATGTGCAGTTGCAAACGATAGTCTGGCTTTTTTTATGGCCGTTTTGGAGCAGTGGCTTTTTCTTTGCTGAGCGGCCTTTCAGGTTATGTCGATGTAGGACTCATTTTACTGTGGATATAGATACTTTTGTACCTGTTTCCTCCACCATCTTCACAAGGTCCTTTGCTGTTTGTTGTTCTGGGATTGATTTGCACTTATCCCATCAAAGTACGTTCATCTCTAGGAGACAGAACGCGTCTCTTTCCTGAGCGGTATGACGGCTGCGTGGTCCCATGGTGTTTATACTATTGTTTGTACAGATGAACGTGGTACCTTCAGGCGTTTGGAAATTTCTCCCAAGGATGAACCAGACTTGTGGAGGTCTACAATTTTTTTTCTGAGGTCTTGGCTGATTTCTTTTTATTTTCCCATGATGTCAAACAAAGAGACACTGAGTTTGAAGGTAGGCCTTGAAATACATCCACAGGTATACCTCCAATTGACTCAAATGATGTCAACTAGCCTATCAGAAGCTTCTAAAGCCATGACATAATTTTCTTGAATTTTCCAAGCTGTTTAAAGGCACAGTCAACTTAGTGTATGTAAACTTCTGACCCACTGGAATTGTGATACAATGAATTATAAGTGAAATAATCTGTCTGTAAACAATTATTGGAAAAATGACTTGTGTCATGCACAAAGTAGATGTCCTAACCGACTTGCCAAAACTATAGTTTGTGAACAAGAAATTTGTGGAGTGGTTGAAAAACGAGTTTTAATGACTCCAACCTAAGTGTATGTAAACTTCCGACTTCAACTGTAGACAGATGTGTGCTTTACCAAATCATATTCAATCAACTGAATTTACCACAGGTGGACTCCAATCAAGCTGTAGAAACATCTCAAGGATGATCAATGGAAACATGATGCACCTGAGCTCAATTTCGAGTCTCACAGCAAAGGGTCTGAATACTTATGTAAATAAGTTATTTCTGTTTAAAAAAAAATCTTGAATACATTTGCAAAAATGTTTTAAAAAAAAGAGTTTTGCTTAATCATTATGGGCTATTGTGTGTAAATTGCTGAGATTGTTTTTATTTAATCCATTTTAGAAAAAGACTGTAACGTAACAAAATGTGGGAAAAATCAAGGGGTCTGAATACTTTCCGAAAGCACTGTATTTCAGGTATTGGCCACAGGCTGCTGTAGGAATGTTCTCTTCCATCTCTTTCATACTATACTCCACTCTTTTCAACAATAACCACCACTCTTGCTTCTTGCCCGTACTGCTAAGCACAGTGGTCTCATTCCATCTGTGATCTCTGTTTCTTCAAGGTTGGACTGGAGGTGCCACTCGTTCCTGGCTGGACACTACAAGCACATTTAGAAAAGACGAGAGACAAATCTTGTTTCTAGCATTTTCTCTTAACATGTTTTTCCTCTCATTTGCCTATTTTTCATCGTTTGACCCCCCTCCCACCCGCCACCCCACCACAGCTGGCCATGCTTTCTCCGTAAGACCAAGGCTTTCTCTATTATTACCATGCTTGCCCGGAGTCCTTTGACCCCTCCTCCTCTGAGCAGCCGGGCGTCTCGCGTCCAGGGACATGGGCCATCCGCTCACTCCATCACAGCTCCCCACTTAGCTCTCTGTTGTAGTCCACCCTCATAAATTTGCCCAGTGGGACTGTTGACCAGGGCCAAGGGTTGGCTGGTAACTCTAGCCCAGTGGCCAGCCTCCTCCTGGGGGACAGTGGAGGTCTTTGTTCCCCTGTCATGCCTCACATTCCCAGAGCAGCCATGGGTCCCCTGGAAGGCAGAGTTCGTGGGGAGGGACACAGTGCCATAGCCTTATAACTCCCAGACTGATTCCATGGTAGCGAACATTCACGTAAACTCGCGAGATCAGGCAGCTTGCGAGGCTAACAGACCCATTCTTCTACACCATGGTTTCCAAATCCCGCCCCCAGGCATACCCATTGAGAGCAGAGCAGTGATATGGCTCAAGCCCTCATTAAATATGGCAGTTTCAGACAATGGATTTAGACAGAGGTGCTTGAAGGTAGTTGTTACACCCCTAAGGATCCGATTGAAAGACATGCAGTTTGGCATCCAGGATTAGACTACTACGTAAAGGGTCAATGCATCTGGATTGGAGTGAGGTGGGGGCAGTGAAGGATGGAAGGATGGATCCTTTCAAGACTTATGTTTAAAAGACAGAAAGAAAGGTCAATGGTAGGAGTGAAATTATATTGTTGCTATTTGAAAACACAACAGTTGATGTTGTACGTAAAATTGGGAATTTGGCTTAAAGCTGTAAAAAATTGAAAAAAAAACATGCCATAATATCATAGCATGTAACATTTGACTGTCCACATTAAATCCACAGTAAAAAAAGATAACATCTGATAATAAGGTACATAAAACCTGATAGTACACAATGTATTTTTCCGTTCCCTGAGAGGAAAAGGACAATCTGAGACAGAGCCCCCTGGCCGCTGTTGTTCCCCCATCCAAAAGAATTGGAGCGGACACTTCAGGCTAGGCCATGATGTCCCCGCAAAGGATTTGTTTAATGGAAATTTGGTGTAGGAGTACATCCCCCGAGGGACACTGAGCTGTAACAAATCTCAAGGACGTGCTCCAAAATATGACATTTACCCGCTGCTGGCATCACAAATCATTCACACCAGGATGTACTAACCAGTGCACACAGATCCAACCAACCGTCACCGGAAAATACATCCCCCTCCAGGACCACGCTCTCTTTTCTTCCTCTTTTTCCCTCCACACTAGCCCACAACACACAGGATTTATTTCTGCACCTCTCGTTTCTACTAAATACCAAGTCTGATGATGGACAGGTTCTTAATTAGAATTATTGACGTGTTCTTAGGGATTTAAGGCCAGGTGAGACAAGATGTTCTGTTCAAATATGTTTAGTTCATAGCTGTGTGATTGTAAAGTGAACGTCTAGCTATACTGTATGTGCAGTATAGTTAGATGTACAAATAACATACAGTACCTGACGGTCAGTGATTATTCCAGATAATGAAAAAGGTGAGGCTTTGACAAGGCACTGCATTGCACACAAATACTGGGCTCTGTTGGAGGATAGACTGTTAGGGAAGTTAGCCCAGGGAGGGAGGGGGAGATGGGACGAGGGTGATCCAGAGAGGTGGGTGGGTAAATGTTTCTGATGTGGACAGGAATGAGTTCCGACAGCTAGACTAAGGATGGAGGAAGGAGCTTATTTCACGGCTGATTTGTTTTAATATCTGGAGCAACAGCAGGAGGGAATGTGGGGTAGAGGGCTACGGAGAAGGGTATCGAAGACAGGCACTGGGAGAGAGAGAGGGGATTGGAGATTGTGTGGTGGGAGGGAGGGACAAGGTGGAATGTTGGAAAAGAAGAAGAAGAAGAACAAGGTTGAGGGTTTATATAACAGGTAACTTAAGAGAAGGGAACATGAAAGGAGGCAGGTGATCATGGCTATAGAAGGGATCATGGCTATAGAAGGTGAGAGGCTAGAGAGAGAGATAGAGAAAGAGAATAAGAGAGGGATGTTGTTCTCTGGAAGAGAACAGAAAAGAGAGATCAGATGGACCGAGAATGAATGAAAGAATGAGAACAAGAGAACAAGAAGGGGGGGGGGGGGGCAATCTCTTTAAGAGAGAACCAGTGTAGGGTAGAGGTTATGAGGTATGGGGAGCTGTGTTCTCAGGGCTGAATTTTTTATTTTTTTTATTTTATTTTACCGTTATTTTACCAGGTAAGTTGACTGAGAACACGTTCTCATTTGCAGCAACGACCTGGGGAATAGTTACAGGGGAGAGGAGGGGGATGAATGAGCCAATTGTAAACTGGGGATTATTAGGTGACCATGATGGTTTGAGGGCCAGATTGGGAATTTAGCCAGGACACCGGGGTTAACACCCCTACTCTTACGATAAGTGCCATGGGATCTTTAATGACCTCAGAGAGTCAGGACACCCGTTTAACGTCCCATCCGAAAGACGGCACCCTACACACAGGGCAGTGTCCCCAATCACTGCCCTGGGGCATTGGGATATTTTATTAGACCAGAGGAAAGAGTGCCTCCTACTGGCCCTCCAATACCACTTCCAGCAGCATCTGGTCTCCCATCCAGGGACTGACCAGGACCAACCCTGCTTAGCTTCAGAAGCAAGCCAGCAGTGGTGAGGTGATGTCAGGTGATGGGCAGGCTCAGAGAGAATCAGAGGAGAGCAGCCCTTTGATGCGATCAGAGGTGAAGAGCAAAAAGGTGAAGAGCACATGAAAGGCCCCAGAGCTAAGAGAGAGAGTGGCAGAACACAGAGAAAGAGAGACAAAAATAGTAGAGCGAGAGAGTGCTCTACCCTGATAGAGGATGAGTTGGAGAGATCACGCAGTTTCTGCATATTACCTGCCTCACCAACAACATCCCATTACCATGTCTATAGCTGCTAGCACAACATCTAAAATACATCTATGCAGTAATATAAACCAAAATATCATCTTGAGTTAAAAGAAAGAATTATGAGAAATGAAATCAGCAGGAAAGTAATTGTGGTTTGCCTAAGAATGAGCATGGACATTGATAGGAGCTGATTGCTGCTACTGAGAATCAAAGTGAAGAGCAGGGGAATATTAGCAGTCCTGCTTAGCCAAGCCCAGCGTGGAGGGACGAGCCCAGAGCCAGGCTAACAGGTCTGTGATCCATGGGTAACATCTGTCAGCAGGACGCAGCTCCCCTGCTGACAACACCATGGATCACAACCTGGCAGCTTCTAGTTAACACTACAGTCTGAATGCAGCCCTATATGATCACAATGTGGCAGCTCCTAAACACTACAGTCTGAACACAGCCCCATGGATTGTAATGTGGCAGCTCCTCGCTAACAGCACTACAATCTGAATAGAACACAGCCTCGTAGATCACAACTTGGCAGCTCCTGACAACCCTCCACTCTGCACAGGCCGACAGAGTTGGTTCCAATTCGCTCCTTACACCTCTGTCTTGGCACTAACCCTTCGATGTTTGCAGATCTGAAGATTCTGGATAGGTATAAGTAATGCTGTGGTGGATCAAGTTGGGGTCCCGTGATGCTCAGTTGGTAAAGAATGGCGCTTGCAACACCAGGGTTGTGGGTTCAATTCCCACTGTGGACCAGTATGAAGCAGTAAAAAAATGATGCACTCACTAGTGTGTTGCTTTGGATAAGAGTGTCTGCTAAATTGCAAAAAAATGTCAAGGGTTACAAAGAGAATTGGGAGCAGCTGATAAACTACCATCAAACTCAGGAGGTACATGTGTAGATACAACTCTTATTTTGAAAGGAAACGCAATTATTCTGCCCATCGAGCGGTGAATGTCTCAGTACTTGTTATCCAGTGCTTGTGTTGTAGTTTGAATCGTCCTTTGATTGCCAGATTTACACGGAGAATCCTTTCAAATAGCTCTCTGCACCAAGAGCACTCACTCTGTTGGAGCATTGTTTGGAGGAACCCACTGAAATGTTCTCCCCATCTACCGTCTACTTTGTCTCCCATTGCAAGTGGGCCTGTCGAAAGCCATTTTAGACTGTAAGCACCTATCCTCTTTTATGCATGGCTGTTGTTGAAAGCCAAAGCAGTGTGCTTGTGCGAGAGAGAGGTCCGTGAATAATACTCCAAATACAAAGAATACTTTTAAATAATACAGCGCCTCTGTCACAAACCGTTGTCGTTGCTACTGGGCTAGCAGCATATGAATTGATGTCGCTTTATTTGGCAAACAGCATCCAATTTTTTTTGTCCTGTGTCCTCTACAGTGACAGCTGCTCCCAATGGCACCTGCTATGGCCTCCTGCCAATTTATTGTACATCTGGTATGTGACATCATTGTGTCACACACTGTCATAGAGACAAAGTAACATGTCACCCACCACAGCAAAGAAGGCTCTCTCTTCCTACCCCAAATTGAAGGGCAAACAACCTCCCCCTCATCTCCATCGGAGATGGGAGGCAGTGCAGGGAGTTCACTGCCATGTGTGTAGCGGTTATGGTCTAGAGCAGTGGTATTCAAGGTAGGGGTCACAACTCCTAGTGGAGTCGTGAGAGAACTGCAGTGGGGTTCAAAAATTAAGAGTACAGATTATTGTATGAGACAATATACAAACGTTTTTGAGAAAGATCATTAAAAAAATTACTTTATTGAGTAAATGTATTTATTGGTTTCTTTTCATTTTGATAAGAGAGGAAATGTATTTGTTGATGTACTAATTTTAAGGCGAAAAAAAAATGTGGTCCCCAGAAATTCTGCCCCAAAAATTGGGTCCCTGCTGAAAAAGTTTGAATGCCACTGGTCTAGAGGGTACAGGGAGTGTAGTGTGGGTAGTAGAGATAGCATTGAGTGCAGGGAGTGCAGTGTGTGTATTAGCACTGTCAGAGAGAGAGAGAGAGGCCACTTTGTGTGCAAATATTTCTCTGTCCATTGACAAGCACAGAAATAATTACTCCCTTGCAAATGTGCCTGAATAATTTGCTCGATTACCCTCTCTATGTAGACAAGCACTTCCCCCATTGCAGAAATCAATGGGGGGAGAGGAAAAGGATGGTGAGATGTTGGCTTTTGGGAAGTTGTATAGAAAGAGAGAGAGGAAGCAGTGCCTGTGACTTCAGAGGACCTTCTTTGTAAAGTTTCTTTGAGCAGGGTTACATGGGTGTTCTACGTGCATGCATGTCTGTGAGTGTGAGACTTTGTGTGTGTTTCTGTGTGTTGTATATGCCACAGCTGTCCACGCAGAGTGTGGTGTCGCTGGTGCTCCAGTTAGCTAATCATCCCTGCAGTCTCCACTCACAGTGGTGTCATTACTGAGCATTCCGCATGGCTGGCCAACTAACAAACAAACTGTGAAAGACATTAAGGGGAGAAATCCAAATTTGCCTCGCTAAAAAAAGCCCTCTTCTGAATCTCTGTGGGAAAAAAGGCTCCCCACTTGTTTTAATATGGACTATGGAAGAGCAAAAGCTTTCATAATTATCTATGATTGGTCACTGCGGCCATGATCATTTTCATCCTTTGTTTTGTAAACAAAACAATTTTGACTTTAATATCTTGAGTACCATGAAATTACCCACCGTCTGCGCAACACAATGTGATGAGGTATTTGGACAATGTCAGCTCTCATTCCAGGTAGCAGGCCTGTGATTTTCAGCAAACCGTTGGTCGTATCTTCCCAAAATGGATCGAGTCTATTTACACAGCAATGGGTTATACTTAATTAAATCATTTTAAAGTGAGTTTCACATGATACACAGTAGAAGTGCAGAGGTTCGAGGAGTGCTGATTGCGACTAAATTCAAATTACAACTAATTTGAACTTTCCAATTCTTCCACCCCCAACAGCTAACTAAAGGCCTTGCACAAATAATGTCAAAGCTACATTACTCTATAGACAAAACTATCGTGGTAACAAACACTAGTCTCTCCCCTCTCCAGACAAATGCCAAATGTCTCAGTAACGTTGTCATTTCAGCAGGTCAGAGGTGATCAGGTTCATCACTACAGCCCTATTCACAGTCCTCTGACTCGGCCGTGCCAGAATACTTTGTTTCATCACAGCTGATGGATGTGGACCTCTCTTCCTCTTTCTCAGCCGAGGTGGCTGTTTATTGTTAAAGCCCAGATACATTTTTCAGCCAGGCACTTGGTTTATGTTTGTTACCAGAGGAGTCTCAACAGAGAGCAGGTAGTGAAGATGGTGCCATGAAACAGCTGGGCCAAAGCCAGGCCTCTGTCTCTCTGGTCTCTGTCTCTCTGTCTAGCTCAGACTGTCATGGTGGTGGGATTGTGGTTTGTATCAATATTATCTACCCACATAACTGCATGACTGTGCCCTCCTGGCCTCTCTCTCTCTCTGTCTCAATCAATGATGTTTTTTTAAGATACTACCCACAGAAAAGGATGCCAGGTTTCAATGTCAGGCTATCTGGTTTTGTTTATGACAATTATTACACACCACTAGAAACACTACATTATACAGGCTCACTTGAAGACCTGGCACTACCCCAGCCACTGGTTGACTTGGGTTTTGACCCCATGATGCACTACCCCCTCCCATATATTCTGATTCCCTATGTTCAGCCAGCTAGCTTAAAAGAAACACTCTATTTCAGTCATGAATGATGGTGGCAGGTAGCCTAGTGGTTAGAGCGTTGGGCCAGTAACCAAAAGGTTGCTGGATTGAATCCCTGAGCTGACAAGGTAAAAATCTGTTATTCTACCCCTGAACAAGGCAGTTAACCTACTGTTCCCCGGTAGGCTGTCATTGTAAATAAGAATTTCTTCTTAACTGACTTGCCTAGTTAAATAAAGGTTATATCAAATAAAATTCTCCATACCCCCCCCCCTGCTGTGCTCACTCTCCTCTGCTCCCTTCATTAAGTGGGGTGTGTGTCAGTGAATGTAAGCAGTAGTGAGGGCTTGGCTGTGTTGCTACACACATGCAATGTAGGCCTAATCAGTGATTTGGATACACAGTGACAGGTCATCTGGTTTGTAGATCAGAGTTTATAGAATTCAGGAACTGGTGGAATTGAGGAAGAAAAGAGTAATAGCTGAGACCACTACCTTAATGTGTATGTTTTTATCTACCGGCTAAAGCTTTCATATTGCCTATCCCATATGTTCCAACCTGGGCTATGGATGAGCCATACAGAGGCCCTGATGCTGCGTGGTGGGACTGAGAACACAGATCTAATAGCTCGTGTGGTCTCCATGCCATATGAGAGGAGAGGGGGGAGGGTCCTCATTCAGCTGAATAGCAGGCTGAGTGATGCTGCTGAGTGATTGGCTGACTCGAGGTTTGTGTAGCAGAGTGGAGAAAAAAGAAGGCAGGCTCAAGGGAAACAGAATGAGTGTACGCAATCTCTAATTAAAAAGAGCGATGAAGGCTGACACACCTTGGTCGACTCGTGTTATCAGTCATTAGTGAGAGTGCAGCAGATTATGAGAGGCTGTGACCCTGTGCTACAGTGGATTGCCTCTCTCCTTATACACATCTCCTTTTCTCCTTCTCGCCCTCTAATATTACACCCCATACCTGGGATGGTTGCATGGCTGAATAAGGGAGCTTAGAGAATAATCCCCAATACTGAAATCAACAATGATAGAATTCCAGGAAGGAAAACACAGCTCTACTATCCTGTTTCTCTGGATGTGTTACTACTCTCCAGTTGCATTCTGCTAGCTGGGCCTACGCTACCTCCCACATAGGTTGCCTTGTCAAATTGATACCTCCACCGATCTGGTGCACACCATCTGGTGGTATATTCAACAAACAATGGTCTCATATGAAATGGCTGAGGGGGGCTGAGGGGGGGGGGGGGGGGGGGGGGGTACCTTCATTGGGTGCAGTGGTCCAGAACACTGTGTTCAATCAGTAACCCCCCACCACTGGTCATTGACAGGACCAGGCAACTCTAGCCCCTCCAGCCCCCTCCAGAACCATGCTACTGTTATTCTCCATTAACAGGGGAGGGGGTGAGGTAGGAGGGGGGGGTGGGGGGGGGGGGGGGGGGGGGATGGGGCAGGATGTACTAGTGAGTCTCTCGTGAATTGTGTATGATTTAGGATAATTCATTTACTGCACTTCCAAGTGCATGATGTTAAGCGTCCCTGGTGTAGCTCAGAGGGTCAATAGATCGCTGGAGAGAACTGACGTAGGCTATGACTTCTCCTCCCTTTACCTATCGCCACCTCTCAAGCCCAGCCTCCAGGGCCCAGATTCACAAAACACTTCTTATGCACAAACTAAAGAAGTTTCTTATTAAGAAGAAAAAAAGAACTTTATTAGATAGTTCGTAATTCCTCAACAATATCTTATGATTTAATGATTTTCTTACGAACTTCTCAAAACTCTTCTTACGAATCTTCTGAAGATTTTTGTTGCCAAGCAACCAATTTAGCTAGTTATCTAGCTACCAATGGCAATCATGAGGGGCCGGAGGTGCCGTGTGTCGCTCCTCACCGCTAATGCCCTGTCTGGTTGTGGCAGTTACCCCAGATGCAGACCATCTCTCTGGAATAACTTTCCCTGACTGTCAGCGTGTATTTGCTTGTAAATGCAATTTCACAGTGCTGACTAAGTGTTTTCTTGTTTGTTGTGCTTTTGTTTACAGAGGCCTCATTTTCAATTCAATGCAATGAATAATTTTTTCAACCTGAGACTCATTGGCCTTGGCTCATTTTCTGTGAAGAACATGTAAAAGAACACATTTTCATTGAGTGCACACTGTGCATCCCCCTACACATTTATATTACATATGTGGTGTCCGGGTCCACTGGACCCGAGGGTAGTAAAAGTGTGGAAAAGTTTGTGTGTAGGTGAAAACAAGCACACATTTATCAAAACGTTTTGCTGTGTGCATTCACTCTGTCTTTCTCCTCCCTGGGCCTGCTGTTTCAACATAGCACCAATAACCTGTCTGCCTCCCTGCCTGTCTGCCTGTCTCCTGTATTTCTTGCACTCTATATTTACCCTTTGTAGTGTGTGAAACTACACAATATCTTGCGGGAACCTTCACACTGTTATTACAATATATTATTTCAATACACTGTAAAAAGTGCAGTATTTTACCACACTCTACCCCAGCCAGGTGCAAATTGGGAGAGGGACACATCAAATAAATAGCTTTGCATGTATGGCTCCTTACCACAATCAATCAGTATGGCAAAAATAATCTCTGCCCAGAGGGCCTTAGAAATCATTTTTGCAGAGAGACAAGCTCAGTAGTGTGGAGGGAGCGTCTTACACTTTGGAAGATGAAGAATTTTCCAAATATAAGGATCATGTCTCTGTCAATCTGGAGTCTGACAGTGAGTTGGAAGAAGAGGCTGAGATTGACCCTCAGTCAGCCCCAGGACCAGCCCGTCAGCAACCAGCTCATCAGCAGCCTGCAGGAGGAGAAATATGGATGTCAAAAAAAAAAAAAAAAAGATATTAAATGGTGTTCTTGCCCAAGGAATGAGCCACCCCGCATGGCTGCCAATGTGATAAGGATGCAACTAGGGCCGACACGGATGGCGGTTATTCATGTGCAGGACATAAATTCTTCTTTTGAACTGTTCATCCCAGACACCATCCAGGAAATCATTCTGGACTGCACTAATTTAGAGGGAATGCGTGTTTTTGGAGAGAGATGGAAGGAGATGGACCAAACTCATTTACATGCATACTTTGGGGTTCATATCCTTGCTGGTGTTTTCAGATCCAATGGGGAATCCACAGAATCCCTGTGGGATGCAGAAACTGGCAGATAACTTTTCCACATTATTTCCAGTATTATTCGCTTCGATAACCGAGACACCAGACCATCTTGGCGGCAGAGAGACAATCTAGCTGCAATCAGGTCAGTGTTGTACAAGTGGGTGGACCGCCTTCCCCTGTTTTACAACCCTGGGCCAAACGTTCCTGTTGATGGGCAGCTTATTCCGTTTAGGGGCCGCTGCCCCTTCAGGCAGTACATACCGTCTAAACCCGCAAAATATGGAATCAAGATCTGGGCTACCTGTAATGCTGCTTCATCATATGTGTGGAACTTGTAAGTGTATACGGAGAAGCCAGATGGAGGAGCCCCTGAGAAGAACCAAGGGATGCGTGTTGTCCTGGCCACAACATCACATTTTTACTTCACACAAGCTGGGACAGGATCTCCCCAAGAAGAAGCTGACGATGGTAGGAACAGTACGAAAATTCCTCTAAGTTTGTGTTTACGGCCGACACGTCCATAGTGTCCTACATGCCAAAAAAAGGCAAACGTGGTATGCTGCATAGGGATGGGAGAATCTGTGGCCAGGATCATCAAAAACAAAAATTACATTGGATTAGAATGCCACAAAAGGAGGGGTGGATAATTTAGAGAAGCTGGTGTCTGACTAGAGCTGCAAAAAAAGAACCCTACACTGGCCACTGGTGATATTCTTCAACATCTTGGACATCTCGGCATATAACGCGTTTGTCATTTGGTTGGGGTTGAACCCAGATTGGGACAGAGGGAAGCTCCAGAGGAGACGGCTCTTTCTTGAGGAGCTGGGCAAGGCATTGGTAAGACCTCAAATCCAGAGGAGGCAACATATCCCAAGGACTCGAGCTTCTGTAGCCATCGTGAGGAGGATTCAGGAGAAGGATGCTGGTGCCCCATCCGCCCGACCCACAGAACCAACAACTCCAATACCGGAAGTAAGTGTGAGTGATGATGTTGCATGTGTGCGTGTCTGGCCTGCTGTAGCTACAGTACATATGTGAGTGAGTGAGATTTAGTCAAATTTCTGAACAAACTTTTTTCATCATTCTAGATTGCAGCCGGTAGTGACAAGAAGAAGCGCTACGATGTGTGTGGATCCAAGAAGGACAGGAAGACACAGTACACATGCATGCAGTGCAAGAAATATAATACATTTGCAACACACACACAGTAAAACTCTGTCCCTCATGTGGTGTGTAGACCGGCCTTAATTTGTGGTTCAATGGGGCTCATTTATAATTTCCATAAAATACTGTACTGTATTTGTCCTTCCAATTTGTTCAGTTCATAGCAATAAACATCAATAGTGATGAAAACCTTGTTTCATTTATAATTTGTTCAAGATAAACATGAATTATTCCACCCATGTCTTGATTATAATAGATTTTTGTTTACAAAAATCACATTATCAAAAAAAACGAATGATCAAAAAAACCTTTTATTGATAAATGTGATCTAGCAGAGGTAAATGGCAAATATTAACCAAGTATGCTGTCCAAGTATGCTTGTATTTTACGTAAATTGTTATGGCTGTAATGTTTTAGAAACCCAATAATGTTGTGGGTCCATCAGACCCGCCAACATTGGGTGAATAACATTGGGTGAATAACAAAAACACCACACAAGGGTTAAACAAATTATCATTACACAGGTGCACCTTGTGCTGGGGACAATAAAAGGCCACTCTAAAATGTGCAGTCACACAACATAATGTCACAGATGTTTCAAGTTTTGAGGGAGCATGCAATTGGCATGCTGACTTCAGGAATGTCCACTAGAGCTGTTGCCAGAGAATTTCATGTTCATTTCTCATTTTAGAGAATTTGGTACGTCCAACCAGCCTCACAACCGCAGACCATGTGTAACCACGCCATCCCAGGACCTTTACATCTGGGTTCTTAACCAGTGGGATGGTGTGAGGCCGGCCACCTGGACAGCTGATGAAACTGTAGGTTTGCAAACAGAAGAATTTCTGCACAAACTGTCAGAAACTGTCTCAGGGAAGCTCATCTGGGTGCTCGTCGTCCTCACCAGGGTCTTGACCTGACTGCAGTTCGGCATCGTAACCGACTTCAGTGGAAAATTCTCACTTACAATAGCCACTGGCACGCTGGAGAAGTATGCTCTTCATGGATGAATCCCGGTTTCAACTGTACCGGGCAGATTATAGACAGCATGTATGGCGTCGTGTGGGCGAGCGGTTTGCTGACGTCAACGTTGTGAACAGAGTGCCCCATGGTGGCGGTGGGGTTATGGTATGGCCAGGCATAAGCTACTGACAACGAAACAATTTAATTTTATCAATGGCAATTTGAAAGCACCGAGATACCGTGACGAGATCCTGAGGTCCATTGTTGTGCAATTCATAAGCCGCCATCACCTCATGTTTCAGCATGATAATGCTTAAAATGTCCCAGTTCTTCCATGGCCTGCATACTCACCAGACATATCACCCATTGAGCATGTTAGGGATGCTCTGGATCAACGTGTATGACAGAGCGTTCCAGTTCCCGCCAATATCCAGCAACTTCGCAAAGCCATTGAAGAGGACTAGGACAACATTCCACAGGCCACAATCAACAGCCTGATCCACTCTATGTGAAAGAGATGTGTCGTGCTGCATGAGGCAAATGGTGGTCACACCAGTTTTCTGATTGACGGCCCTACTTTTTTTAAGGTATCTGTAATCAACAGATGCATATCTGCATTCCCAGTTGTGTGACATCCATAGATTAGGGCCTAATGAATGTATTTCAATTGAACTGTAACTCAGTAAAATCTTTGAAATTGTTCCATTGTATATATTATATTTTTGTTCAGTGTATTTTGGGCAGTAGACTGTGTCAATTACATCAAAATTTAAACAATGCAAACCTCTGTAGTCGAGGGGCTTGAAAGAGTCTAAGGGCTTTATTCAATCCATAATGCGGAAATTCAGTGTTACAACGTGATTTAAATTGAAACGCAATGTTCCCGTGTTAGCAGAGACTGAATTCACGGTACATGCTGAATATGTCGGCTCAATTTGAAATGACCTTCAAATTTCTATCACGCAATCTGTAATGCTTCAGCGATACAGACTGAATAGAGCCCTAACTCAGGAAGATCCATTTCAGGCTATTGTTTGTCTTTTCTCTCGGCCTCCAAGGTAAAAATCGAATCCATTGTAGAAGGTGATTTTATTACTTACAGTATGTGGCAAACATGGAGGATCCCTTCAAAAGAGGAATGTCTATATCCTTTTTTACAATAACTTTTGAAAGTAACGTCAAGAAAAAAGTTTACAATTGTATGATACTTTCAACTGTATTCCTGTTTTGTAAATGACAGGGTTGGACAATGTCAATATCAACACAGAGGTGGAATTTGTCAAAGGTCACCTGCAGTTCTGTGGACATAAAGACGGGTGAGGGCAGCATGCAGATACGAGTTGGCAGAATTTATTGAGTATGTGTGTAGATTTTAGATTACAACAAAATATATAAAACTAGTCTACTGAAAATATAATGTTGCACAAGAATGACATGTCTTTTTTAATTCAGGTCTGACCCTAACCCTGTGTTTCAGGTATAGATACCCTTTGGATTCCTAGGTTACAATTGAGATGTGGCCAACAGAATGTGAGGAAAGTCTCACTTGCACTAAATATGTAAACGTTCTGAATGTTTATGCAGAACTTATATTGGAAAGCTATTATTAAAAGGTGCACATTGCCATTTTTCATTTAACTAGGCAAGTCAGTTAAGAACAAATTCTTATTTTCAATGACAACCTAGGAACAGTGGGTTCACTGCCTTGTTCAGGGGCAGAACAGCAGATTTGTACCTTGTCAGCTCAGGGATTTGATCTTGCAACCTTTTGCTTGCTAGTCCAATGCTCTAACCACTAGGTTACCTGCCGCCCCCATCAAAAGTATTATCTTCAGCAACGTGCCAAGATCAACATTTGTAAAAATGGTTGGTTTCTATGTTTTGTAGTCAAAAAGATAAAAGAAAGAAAGGAAGGGGAAAGGGGGATGCCTAGTCAGTTGTACAACTGAATGTCTTCAACTGAAATGTGTCTTGCACATTTAACCCAACCCCTCTGAATCAGAGAGAACTGTTTCCGATAACATCATCCGGAGACACTGATGACATCACCTGGCGGCATCATACTTGTTTTTCCTGACGAAAAATAATGACAATAACAAGATGAGATGCCCTGGAAAAAACAATTACTATTACAAATTACTTTTCATTTTAGTTGACAAGTGTAACGAGATGAGAATTCCATGTGAGACTAATGGACATTCAACTTGACATGAAATCTCCTTTTCATCTGTTTTGTCCAATCATAAGCATGCATGGTTTAGCATAATATTTCATGCAATCCTCTCATTGGCCTATAACGTCTTTCAGTTGCATCTGCTGCTTAAGCAAAGCTGGCAGGCAAACACACACAGTCCCAGGAGGTCACTCGTCTCTTTTTTGAACTGATACGCAGCCAGGACACTTAAATTGTAGTTTACCTCAATTAGAAACAACCATGCATTTGATCATATTTGCTTTCATATAGGCAGGCCATTTTTGCTTGATCACATCAGAAGCTATGTGCGCTGTTATTTATCTGTCTTGCCGCTCTCACGGTCTGCAAAAGTAAGTTGTGGTTGCTTCAGAACATCAGAACAGCGATTACTCACCTCAAACTGGACACAGATTTTTTCTTTAACGAGTTCGATGCGAAGGATATACTGCTTTCTCTAGATCAGGCCCAAATCCCCGTCATTAGCGTTAGAAAAGATGGAATAAAAGGGGGCGGAGGTCGGGGTGCCTTGTGAGAAATTGGAGGCGAGTAAGTAAACCTCCACTACCATCCGTACTATTGGCCAACGTGCAATCATTGGAAAATTACCTGGATGATCTGTGATTAAGACTATCCTACCAATGGGACATTCAAAACTGTAATATGTGACTCACCACCTGGATTCACTCTTATGTACCAAAATGTGAAATGGTATTTCTTACATTGGATAAAAGTAGAGACAAAGATTTACGAAAAAGTATATCATACACTGCATTTGAGGAACAATGGGAAAGTAATTCTGCTTTGTAAGTTGATCAACTTGTAAACTCACTTTGAGAAAATCGCCTTTGAATGTTTTGGTATCTGGTGATCAGCTCTTCTTTGTCTACACCCATTCAGCATTGTTCACACCCTCTTAAGCTTTAGCCCCATCCGTCTCATTTCGCTCTTGGAGCGCACACTTGACGCACACTTACCTCTGGATAACATGAAAACAGCCTAATCAACTCTGTTGGCAACAATTTCATTACGCTTTAATAATAACGTCCGCTAGGGAGCCAGCCAGCTAACGTTAGCTAGGTAGCTAACAGTACACTTTAGCTTAAGACATATAGCTAACTAGCTAGGTAAACAATGAACCTTGGTAGGTAAGCAACATTTAAGATCACACACGTCATGTAACGTTAGCGAACAACCAGCCAGCTAACGTTAGCTAGTTAAACAAAATTGAACAAAGTGCCAACAATGCCACAGTGCTGGGAGCTAACCAACCAGTTGCAATGTTAGCTAGCTAACATTAGGCTCTAACTAGAAAAGCAACGGCTCTGGGAAACGAATAATAACGTCAGATAGGGAGCCAGCCAGCTAACAGTACACTTTAACTTGAAATGAAACCACTTTCTGTCAAAATTAGAAATGTGTAATATCTGAAAATGTTGCTAGCTAACAATTGACTATCTTACCTGTATACATCATCATGCATGATGGACGCATCTCCCTCTCAGGAATGCCATACCACGGTTGCCCTTAGTTTGAAGATGTAATCTTGAGACAGGTGTTTTCTCCATCTCTTTAGCTAGCATACTCTAATTCCACCGATTTCAAAACTTGATCTTCCAGAAAGTGGAGAGCAACACATATGCAGCTCAACTACACAATACATTTTTTTTAAAGCTGTGTTCGACAGGATTACCAACACAGACTGATGAGCTCAAATAGACAGAAGCCTTCAATATGGCAGACCAATCCAAACTCCTCTCTCTGCATGTCCAGCCCACTCATTATCTCAGCCTAGTGGGAAGGTTGCTTCCTTTTTCTGTGGCTTAACCAACAAGGATCGTAGTTTAACAATTTTATTCGTATTTACAGATGGCATACAAGTTTGTTATTGGGGCACAAGTTATTAAGGCATTTTGATTTAAAAAAGCCATTACGTTCAAACGGCTCTCCTGTGAAGTCGTGACTTGCAACATACGCCTAGTTTCCTGAATCGGGGTCACATATCTTATGTTTCACAGAATCGTGGCTGAACGACGACAAGGATAATATAGAGCTGGCTGGGCTTTCCATGCATCGGCAGGACAGAGCAGCTACGTCTGGTAAGACGAGGGGCGGGGGTGTGTGTCTATTTGTCAATAACAGCTGGTGCGCGATGTTTAACATTAAAGAAGTCTCGAGGTATTGCTCGCCTGAGGTAGATTACCTCATGATAAACTGTAGACCACACTATCTACCAAGACAGTTCTCATCTATATTATTCGTAGCCATCTATTTACCACCACAAACCGATGCTGGCACTAAGACCACACTCAACCAGCTGTATAAGGCCATAAGCAAACAAGAGAATGCTCATCCAGAAGCGGTTCTCCTAGTGGCCGGGGACTTTAATACGGGCAAACTTAAATCCGTTTTACCTCATTTCTAGCAGCATGTCACATGTGCAACCAAAGGAAAACAAAGCTTTACTCCACACACAGAGACACATACAAAGCTCTCCCTCACCCTCCATTTGGCAAATCTGACCATAATTATATTCTCCTGATTCCTGCTTACAAGCAAAAACTAAAGTAGGAAGTACCAGTGACTCTCTCAATACGGAAGTGGTCAAATGATGCGTATGCTACGCTACAGGACTGTTTTTCTAGCACAGACAGGAATATGTTCAGTGATTCATCCCATGGCATTGAATCCTGCTACACCGTCTCTGACACTCGTTGGATATGGCAGGCTTGAAAACTATTACGGATCACAAAGGGAAACCCAGCCGCAAGCTGCCCAGTGAAGCGAGCGAACCAGACGAGCTAAATGCCTTTTATGCTCGCTTCGAGGCAAGCAACACTGAAGCATGCATGAGAGGCACCAGCTGTTCTGGACGACTGTGGGATCACACTCTCCATAGCCGATGTGAGCAAGACCTTTAAACAGGTCAACATTCACAAAGCCTCAGGGCCAGACTGATTACATGGACGTGTACTCAAAGCATGCACGGACTGACCAACTGGCAAGTGTCTTCACTGACATTTTCAACCTCTCCGTGTCAGAGTCTGTAATACCAACATGTTTCAAGCAGACCACCATAGTCCTTGTGCCCAAGAACACTAAGGTAACCTGCCTAAATGACTACCGACCCGTAGCACTCACGTCTGTAGCCATGAAATGCTTTAAAAGGCTGGTCATGGCTCACATCAACACCATTATCCCAGAAACCTTAGACCCACTCCAATTTGCATACCGCACCAACAGATCCACAGATGATGCAATCTCTATTGCACTCCACACTGCCCTTTCTCATCTGGACAAAAGGAACACCTATGTGAGAATGCTATTCATTGACTACAGCTCAGCGTTTAACACCATAGTGCTCTCAAAGCTAAGGACCCTGGGACTAAACACCTCCCTCTGCAACTGGATCCTGGACTTCCTGACGGGCCGTGCCAAGGTGGTAAGGGTAGGTAACAACACATCTGCCACGGTGATCCTCAACATGGAGGCCCCTTAGGGGTGGGTGCTCAGTCCCCTCCTGTACTCCCTGCTCACACATGACTGCACGGCCAGGCACGACTCCAACACCATCATTAAGTTTGCTGATGACACAGTGGTAGGCCAGATCACCGACAATGATGAGGCAGCCTATAGGGAGGAGGTCAGAGACCTGAAGTGTGGTGCAAGGACAACAACCTTTCCCTCAACGTGATCAAGACAAAGGAGATGATTGTGGACTACAGGAAAAGGAGGACCGAGCACACCCCCATTCTCATCGAACGGGGCTGTAGTGGAGCATGTTTTTTAAGGGCAAGGCATCTCTAACCAACATCTCCAATCTCGTCTCATTGATTGGACTCCAGGTTAGCTGACTCCTGACTCCAATTAGCTTTTGGAGAAGTCATTAGCCTAGGGGTTGACATACACATATTTTCAACCTACTCCGTGAATGTTTAAATGATGTATTCAATATAGTCAAATATAAATGCAATAATTTGAGTGTTATTAGTTTAAGAACACTATGTTTGTCTATTGTTGTGACTTAGATGAAGAAGAGATAAAATTTTATGACCAGTTTATTCCGAAATCCAGGTAATTCCAAAGGGTTCACATACTTTTTCTTGCCACTGTATATCATTTCCCAAAAGGGTGAAATGAACTCTGTCACGCAGAAATGGGCCAGGGCTATTATGTTTTACGTGAGGATGGCTTAACCAGTGCCAAACCCTGAACAAATGTGATAAGCACATTGTTTACAAATTTCATTACTTTGTCTATTTTGGATGGCCCGCCAGCCCTCCACCAGCACCCCGGGGTGATGCAGGACAAGACAAGGGAGTTTCATTGGGTCCTCCTAGGGGCATGGAGGAGGAGAAGTGGAATGTGGATCAGAGAGTTCTGGGGTAAGTGGACATCAGCGTTGGGATGGAACTGTCTGAGCTACTGCCGTTGGCCAGGTATATAGTTACGTTCATGTTACTGTGAACTATAGGCTGATCTGCGCCAACTTATTTGTATTCTTTTACATATGGCGTTTGTAAATAGTTCACTAAAGTTGTCTGCTTGTACTGGCCTCCTACTTGATTTTTTTTTCTTCTTCTACACAAATACCGTCAAGACCTCCAGTGGTGTCAGGTTACATACTGACTGCTGATGGTCCACTGTCCATCCGTTTGACATTTAACATTGTTGCCCTGAGGGACACGATTACAGGGTATATTTGCAGATTTGTTTGAGAGTTACAAAGCAATAATAGCACAACCTGAAAGCTTGTATGAAATACATACAAAATGCTCAAATACAATAGCTAAAGGCTTTATGCATTAAAACATTAGTCCGTTCGGATGAGTGGCACATGAGCCGAACATTGCACAGATTGAGTAACGTTTGTTGTCCCCTCCAGAGATTGGACAGTTTGAGCTGAGCTGGTGATCCCTCTTCTCTGTGCCTGGGGGCATAGAGGAAGGAGGAGAATATGGTCATAGGGAGAGTTACTGGGTGATAAAGGGTTTCCCTAGCCATATTTCCCTGAACACGGCTGATAGAATCTTGACTAGAACCAAAACAATTGATCATATTACTCCAGTGCTAGCCTCTCTACACTGGCTTCCTGTTAAGACAAGGGCTGATTTCAAGATTTTACTGCTAACCTACAAAGCATGAAATGTGCTTGCTCCTAGCTATCTTTTCGATTTGGTCCTGCCGTACATACCTACACGTACGCTACGGTCACAAGACGTGGTCTTCCTGTCCAGGTTGGCACCCCCCCTTGCGTTGTGCAGTGTGGGAGATCTTCGTGGGCTATACTCGACCTTGTCTTCGGATGGTCTCAGGATGGTAAGTCGGTGTTTGAAGATATCCCTCTAGTGGTGTGGGGGCTGTGCTTTGGCAAAGTGGGTGGGGTTATATCCTGCCTATTTGGCCCTGTCCGGGAGAATCGTCGGACGGGGCCACAGTGTCTCCCGACCCCTCCTGTCTCAGCCTCCAGTATTTATGCTGCAATAGTTTAAGCGTTGGGGGGCTAGGGTCAGTCTGTTATATCTGGAGTATTTCTCCTATCCGGTGTTCTGTGTGAATTTAAGTATGCTCTCTCTAATTCTCTCTTTTTCTCTCTAATTCTTTTTTTTCGGAGGACCTGAGCCCTAGGACCATGCCTCAGGACTACCTGGCTTGATGACTCCTTGCTGTCCCCAGTCCACCTGGTCGTGCTGCTGCTCCAGTTTCAACTGTTCTGCCTGCGGCTATGGAACCCTGACCTGTTCACCGGACGCGCTACCTGTCCCAGACCTGCTGTTTTCAACTCTCTAGAGACAGCAGGAGTGGTAGAGATACTCTGAATGATCAGCTATGAAAAGCCAACTGACACTTACTCCTGTTGCACCCTCTACAACCACTGTGATTATTATTATTTGACCCTGCTGGTCATCTATGAACATTTGAACATCTTGGCCATGTTCTGTTATAATCTCCACCTGGCACAGCCAGAAGAGGACTGGTCACCCCTCATAGCCTGGTTCCTCTCAATGTTTCTTCCTAGGTTCTGGCCTTTCTAGGGAGTTTATCCTAGCCACCATGCTTCTACACCTGCATTGCTTGCTGTTTGGGGTTTTAGTCTGGGTTTCTGTACAGCACTTTGTGACATCAGCTGATGTAAGAAGGGCTTTATAAATACATTTGATTGGTTGATCCTCCTATTGGGACAGCCGAAGAACCCATTTTCTAAGAGTGTATTGCGCAACGCCCAATGCTATTCCTATTAGTTATTCTGGATATAATGACAACAAATTGCATACTGTAGCCTACTGGGCTTATTCATGCTATGATACCACCCTGCATCCCACTGCTGGCTTGCTTCTGAAGCTAAGCAGGGTTGGTCCTGGTCAGTCCCCGGATGGGAGACCAGATGCTGCTGGAAGTGATGTTGGAGGGCCAGTAGGAGGCACTTTTTCCTTTGGTCTAAAAAAAGAAATTCCCCAGGGCAGGGGACACTGCCCTCTGTAGGGTGCTGTCTTTCGGATGGGACGTTAACCGGGTGTCCTGACTCTTTGAGGTCATTAAAGATCCCATGGCACGTATTGTAAGAGTAGGCATGTTAACCCTGGTGTCCTGGCTAAATCCCCAAGCTGTCCCTCATACCATCACGGTCACCTAATCAAACCCAGCTTACAATTGGCTCATTCATCCCCCTGCTCTCCCCTGTAACTATTCCACAGGTTGTTGCTAACCTGCAGTTCTCCCCCTGTATACTCTCTCTCTCTTGGTGTGGTTGGAGACAGGTGTGCTGGAGTCAAAGAAGATTCCTACCAGCTGCAAATCATCCCATAAATCAAGACCCCTACATTTACTCATTCCTGCCAGATTGTAATCTCTGCTGTCAGTGTTATCCTAGCCTTTTGTTTGTTCTCAAGATCCTATTGCTCTGCTGTGCTTGTTTCCCTGCCTCACACCGTTTTGTCCTCTCGTTGCAGTTTCCGCTCTGTCTCTGGCTCCTGTACCACATCGCACCACCAACCACCTTGCTCTGGACTTCACTCACCACCATTGCCTTGGATTCCCCTCAGGACCTGTTTTCCCTGTTCAACTCAGTCAACTCCAACCTCACTCTACACTTTTCTGCCACTCATCTGAGCTACCCCGGTTCTGCACTCCACATCTCTCTGTGTACAATAAACTTTTTGGTTAATTTATCCCTGCTTCCGCATCTGAGTACGCTCTTGGGTTCCCCTGTGTTCGCTCCGCATAACAATAACGTTAGTCTGCCTAGCTGGAACTTCTGAAGAAGGAAAATGTTTTACACAATTTCTACAATTTCTAAAAGCAAACCAAACATCATTACTTTTACGAGACGTGTTTGTACCGTCATGTGCATTAGTAGAACTTCTAACCATTTTACATTTGTTTTTACCTATGCTTGTATGTTGACTTATCCATATTGACGTTGAGGTTTTAAGTTTTGGCTGACTTTTCTTAGCGGATGTACAATCATCGCGAATTGAATTATGAGGTGTTTCAGGCCCAAAGTGAACATAATTGTGTACTCGCAAACTCAATCAAAAATGAGGGCTGAGGGGCTTACGTTGCGAACTCCCCTTGTTTGGCTAATCGTTTGGACCAACGTCCAAGACGGTGACGGGGGTTTCCCCAAGGTCATAAGGCGAGGGTAAGTGGACGAGGGTGTGTTTTTCATGAGTTTGAAATGCAGCCTAGAAAATATCCTAGCACAATATGTGAGCAAGTAGCAATTCTAATAAATGGCTTATCCGTAACAGTCATGATAAAACTATCAGGCATTATAATGCAATATGCTAACAGTAGTGCTAGCGGGAGCGTGAGTTAGCTAACAAGCCCAACACACAGCAATGATACATAATAGACCACAAAACTTAGCTCCACGTAATTAAACATCAGACATACAGGGATTCAGTCCACAGGAGGCAAGTTCAGCAGGAGGGTAAACTGTAGAAGTTCCCATCAGGATGGGGGAAAGTAAGTTTAAGACCACACAGTGTGTTGGTGTCATAGGCTGCGTTTCAAACTCATAAAAGACACACCCCCCCACTTACCTTATGCCCTTGGGGCCTAATGCCCTTGGGGGAATCCCCATCACCATCTTGGCCATCGGTCCAAACTATTAGCCAAATAAGGGAACTTCTCAAAGTAAGCCCCTCAGCCCTAATTTGCGAGTGTACAATTATGTTCACTTCGTGGCCTGAAACGCCCCATAATTCAATTTGTGATGATTGTACATCCCCTAAGAAAAGTCAGCCAAAACTTAAACTTATTCATGGATTTAATGTGTGCCACATAGGTTAAAGAAAAATCGCCATGCATGCATCCAATCTATTTAGTCAGGCAATGTCCACATTATTTTAGAAGGTAATAAATATTTGAATATCATGCATTGCCAAGGCCAAAAAAGAACAACCTAATTCTTAAAGGGGTAATGGCCTACTTTTTTTGACAATTTTGCATGTTTTTTGGGGGGGGGTTCTATATTAGGCCCTATATGTACAATTATATAAATTATACAATTGTATAACTTTGAGGTCCTTGAAAATTACAATTAAGTGCTTGAAAAGTCCCAGAAAATACCTTGAATTTCATTTGCCAATATCTGGATGAGCCCTGCTTAAATGATGTATAGTCCTAGGGCTATGTTGTATAAGTGGAGTTATGGGCCAATTTGCATATATTCACTTTTATTCCTCTAAGTACACATGTGGAACTGCATGAAAATCCATTTAATTTTGTTTCAAATAATTTCGAAATGTTGATCCCAATGTCACACATTGGCACAATTATATATAGAAAGATCCACATGTAGCCTCTAAATGGGCTCCTGAAACCGGAACTAGCAAAATATTAGCCCCCATGAATCGGCAGCGTATGCAACTGTGATTATGTTGAAAACAATGGTTGGCCATCTTGGAGGCTGTCTTTAGTTCTATATAATATCACAGTATGAGTCATAATACCCATAAAACCTAACGGTCAAACAGGGAAAGAGTTCCAATTGTTTTTCCACCACATTAATTTTTCCCATAAGGGATTTTTAGGAACACTTAAAATAAGGGCTGCGTTTCGTGCAGGCTTACCCTGGCGTGACGTTTTGATAACCAGGCAAATATCTCTAGGACAAGGTGACTTTTATCAACATATTTGCCTATATGTACCCACCAAAAATGAAATGCTAATTAGATGCTAATGTGGCTATCATAAAGAACTACAATACCATGATGATCTGGACGAGACTGCTGAATCGAGGCAAAGGTAAGAATCTCTGGATTAACTATCTAATGTTTGCTAAATGTAGTAATGAACAAACAGGCTACATTTATTTTAATGTACAATTCTGTGAACTGTCTTGTGCAAGATCGCAGGGATTTGTAGTTTTTGCATGATGTCTACTTTCATGCTAATTAGCATTTTAGAATCTGAGAGTAAATAGAGCCAAATATGTTGATAAAAGTCACCTTGTCCGAGATTTACATGGTTATCAAAATGTCTTGCCAGGGTAAGCCTACATGAAACACAACCCTTATTTTAAGTGTTTCTAAAATGGCTTATGGGAAATGTGAATGGTGGAAAAACGAGTGGAACCATTTTCCTGTTTGACCGCTAGGTTTTATGGGTATTATGACACCTCCACTGTGTTACTCTATTATAGCTCAGTAGATAAATCAGATCAAACCCGAACTGTATGATGTGGTAGGGAGTTGTAGTTTCCAACAGGCCAATATTCTACATATTAGCACATAAAAAGAGGTAATTAATAACTACAATGACCATAATCCATTGTACGTGCTTGGAGACAGAGAAGAGAGAAGAATGTGCGATCAAGAGGGATGGAGCAGTTGCTTCGCGAGGTATCTTTTCCTGAAAATACATGATCTACGTGATTGATAGTTGGTATTTAGCAGTCATGAAAGTATGCTTTATTTATTTTGAAGAACTACTCAAATAGTGATTTTGTCAGACAGCATACACCGCACCAAATATAGGTCCTACCCAAGTTTCAGACTTCTAATCTCAAAAGTCTAAATTTCGAGATACTACAGTTCATTCGGAAAGTATTCAGACCCTTTGACTTTTTCCACATTTTGTTACGTTACAGACTTGTTCTAAAATGGATTAAAATGTTGTTGTTTTTCTCATCAATCTATACACAATACCCCATAATGACAAAGCAAAAACAGGTGTTTGGAATTTTTTGCTAATTTATTAAAGATAAAAAACTGATCTCATATACATAAGTATTCAGACCCTTTACTCAGCACTTTGTTGAAGCACCTTTGCAGCGATTCCAGCATCAAGTATTCTTGGGTATGACACTACAAGCGTGGCACACCTGTATTTGGGGAGTTTCTCCCATTCTTCTCTGCAGATCTCAAGCTCTGTCAGGACTCTCGAGAGATGTTTGATCGGGTTCAAGTCCGAGCTCTGGCTGGACCTCTCAAGGACATTCAGAGACTTGTCCCATAGCCACTCCTGTGTTGTCTTGGCTGTGTATTTAGGGTCATTGTCCTGTTGGAAGGTGAACCTTCACCCCAGTCTGAGGTCCTGAGTGCTCTGGAGCAGGTTTTCATCAAGGATCTCTCTGTACTTTGCTCCATTCATCTTTTCCTCGATCCTGACTAGTCTCCCAGTCCCTGCCGCTGAAAACATCCCCACAACATGATGCTGCCACCACCATGCTTCACCGTATTGATGGTGCCAGGTTTCCTCCAGACGTGACGCTTGGCATTCAGGCCAAAGAGTTCAATCTTAGTTTCATCAGGCCAGAGAATCTTGTTTCTCATGGTCTGAGAGTCCTTTAGGTGCCTTTTGGCAAACTCCAAGCGGGCTGTCATGTGCCTTTTACTGAGGAGTGGCTTCCGTCGGGCCACTCTACCATAAAGACCTGATTGATGGAGTGCTGCAGAGATAGTTGTCCTTCTGGAAGGTTCTCCCATCTCCACAGAGGCACTCTGGAGTTCTGTCAGAGTGACCATCGGGTTCTTGATCACCTCCCTGACCAAGGCCCTTCTCCCCCGATTGCTCAGTTTGGTGGTTCCAACTTCTTCCATTTAAGAATGATGGAGGCCACTGTGTTCTTGGACACCTTCAATGCTGCAAAAATATGATCTGTGCCTCGACACAATCCTGTCTCAGAGCTCTACGTACAATTCCTTCAACTCATGGCTTGGTTTTTGCTCTGACATGCACTGTCAACTGTGGGAACTTATATAGACAGGTGTGTGCCTTTTCAAATCATGTCCAATCAATTGAATTTACCACAGGTGGACTCTAATCAAGTTGTAGAAACATCTCAAGGATGATCAATAGAAACAGGATGCACCTGAGCTCAATTTCGAGTCTCATAGCAAAGGGTCTGAATACTTATGTAAATAAGGTATTTTTTATGTATCTTTTTAATAAATTAATACATCTCGTTCATTCTCTTAAATAGTGATGCCTTCACTATTATTCTACAATGTAGAAAATAATAAAAATTCTGACAAACCCTGGAATGAGAAGGTGTGTCCAAACTTTTGAGTGGTACTGTATATTAATTGATGTTCATCATACATTTGCTAAAGCGATAGACCCCTAAAATTTAAAATACACTATATCCTATGGATAACTAGCAACGTTTCTAAAGCTTAGCTCTGGATGAGTAAACTCATGGGTGGGGTCATTTTTTTATATTTAGAAAAAACATAATTCCACTTTGACATTATGGGGTATTGTCTGTAGGTCAGGCTGTAAGACAACTAAATGTAGAAAAAGTCAAGGGTTGTGAATACACTGCTTCTCACATGTAAAGGACCATGTAAAGGACAATGTAAAAGACCATGTAAAGGACCATGTAAAGGGCCATGTAAAGGACAATGTAAAGGACCATGTAAAGGACAATGTAAAAGACCATGTAAAGGACCATGTAAAGGGCCATGTAAAGGACCATGTAAAGGACCATGTAATGGACCATGTAAAGGACCATGTAAAGGACCATGTAAAGGACCATGTAAAGGGCCATGTAAAGGACCATGTAAAGGACCATGTAATGGACCATGTAAAGGACTATGTAAAGGACCATGTAAAGGACCATGTAAAGGACCATGTAATGGACCATGTAAAGGACTATGTAAAGGACCATGTAAAGGACCATGTAAAGGACCATGTAATGGACCATGTAAAGGACCATGTAAAGGACCATGTAAAGGACCATGTAAAGGGCCATGTAAAGGACCATGTAAAGGACCATGTAATGGACCATGTAAAGGACTATGTAAAGGACCATGTAAAGGACCATGTAAAGGACAATGTAATGGACCATGTAAAGGACTATGTAAAGGACCATGTAAAGGACCAAGTGAAGGACCATGTAAAGGACCATGTAAAGGACCATGTAAAGGACCATGTAAAGGACCATGTAAAGGGCCATGTAAAGGACCATGTAAAGGACCATGTAAAGGACCATGTAATGGACCATGTAAAGGACCATGTAAAGGACCATGTAAAGGACCATGTAAAGGACCATGTAAAGGACCATGTAATGGACCATGTAAAGGACCATGTAAAGGACCATGTAAAGGACCATGTAAAGGACCATGTAATGGACCATGTAAAGGACCATGTAAAGAGCCATGTAAAGGACCATGTAAAGGACCATGTAAAGAGCCATGTAAAGGGCCATGTAAAGGACCATGTAAAGAACCATGTAAAGAGCCATGTAAAGGACCATGTAAAGGACCATGTAAAGGACCATGTAAAGAGCCATGTAAAGGGCCATGTAAAGGACCATGTAAAGGACCATGTAAAGAGCCATGTAAAGGGCCATGTAAAGGGCCATGTAAAGGACCATGTAAAGAACCATGTAAAGGACCATGTAAAGAGCCATGTAAAGGACCATGTAAAGGGCCATGTAAAGGACCATGTAAAGGACCATGTAAAGGACCATGTAAAGGACCATGTAAAGGACCATGTAAAGGGCCATGTAATGGACCATGTAAAGGACCATGTAATGGACCATCTAAAGGACTAAGTAAAGGGCCATGTAAAGGGCCATGTAAAGGACCATGTAAAGGGCCATGTAAAGGGCAACTATGTGAATAATTATTTTTGTTTCCGTATGACAAGAACATCAAATAAAGTTATGTGTAAATATAAGGCTCGTCAACAACAGTTTGAATAGACTGTCACAAACGGATTCTGAAGTCATGTTTTTTTTGTTGATCGACTGAAATACATGAAAAAGGGAAATGAAGATCAACAGTATAATAACTTTCTGAGCAAATGGATCATTTCAAGTAGCATTGTTTGCATCATAGGCCTGTACAGTATATTTTTCACTTTTAACAATTTCTTTACCATTATCTCTGGGACCCTTTTGACGGTAAACTGAGGGTTACCTTCAATGCAGCGTCAGGATGGTAACAAAACCAAATAGTTTTGCCCAACAGAACTTTGCCACTACCTGTTGATGACCTGTTGGGGGTTTCTAAGCAAGTTATTTTCTAATTTTATTGTCTTCAATTAAACAGAGCAAAAAAAAACAGTAGACTAGATCATGAAATTTGTACCTTCGAAACAGTTTTTGAGACTTCGTACCAACATAAATGTCTGTTAATGTTCAATATTAATGACTCTGGAGCTTATATATGGCTATTAACTTCAAAAGCAAAAGGACACAGAATCCTGTTGGACAATTTATGGCACACATTTAAAATGTTGCCAAATCATCTGATAAAGAATAGCCTTTTGCTTTCAGATGCTGTAAAAAATAGATTCAGAATAGAACACTATAGAAAGCATAGCCTACACCAAACAGATGTGTCATGCTGTGGGTGGGAACAAGTCAAACAGGCATATTTCGGGAATTGTCTCCCAGCAGCAAACATTCTCCTCTTGGGGGCGCTCTTAAACCCAACCCTCCTTGTCCTTCCTATCCCTAACCAGTGGGTGGACCCATACCAGTCACGCCGCCCATAACTTCACCTCCATCATCAGGATTAACCAAGGGCCTCAGAAAGCTAACTAGAGAAATGGCAAGGCTCCACTCGTTGCTTGTGGCCACGTTCCAGACCGAGTGCATTGCAGATGCATGTCACGTCTGCAATGTAGTCGGCATGGAACATGACCTGTGTATTAGTCATCACATGGTAGCAGTGGGCAGGGCCTTGGTCTGCTGCAGTCTGCGTGTGTAATGTCTACACATATCAGTGACTATTACTGAGGCACAAACACTGGAGCAAGTACATCAGGATCAGTTCAGAACTCAAATTTCCACACAATTTGTTCCACTGAAGCAACACTGACCATTATACTAAAATGTGCAATAAAAGCAAGCTGGTTGCCATCATGTCAAATTGTGAGGAAATGTCAGTACACAGTAGCTATGCGAGGGTGAAGGGTAAAAGAAACCTTTTCATACAGAAATGCCACACATTATATTATTCCGCTGTCATTGCACTGCCAAATATGGGGGGAAAACAAGTCTAAATTGTAATGCAATGTTCTCCATGATGATGCCTTATCTACATCTACATCTACATCACCTTAGCTAATCTCTTCTATTTGTCTATCTTTAAAGGGTGGTATTTATTTCAGTTGATTTCAATATATTTAATCTTGTTTGGACATGCAAATGAGGACCTGGGCATCAGCCTTGATCAAATACACCCATCTTGCCTATCACCATAAAGGGTGGCTCCCCCCCTCCCCACAACCGCACTATTCACATAGGCCACTTTGCCAGCATGGAGGCTGATGGAGCCCGGAGACCTGCTGGGTATGAAATCACCCCCTAACACCATTAGAGATATCCCACCAATCAGACACCATAGGCCTGAGACAGGCAACAGCCATTTCAACACATGCCATTTTCATCCAATTAAGCTGAGGCGAGGTGGAATGCTGCATTTTAGACAAGAACAGAGGGGGGACTGGTCATTTCCTGCTTCTTCAGTTCATAGCAGAGGGAGCGAGAACAGAGAGACACATTGAGAGCATCTCATAACAGATGGATTGCAGGGAAAGATATTACTGGAGAAAGAATTCAAGTAAATGGCCTCAATTTGGACACATTTCCCCCTTTTACTTAAATTGCTGCTGAGCATTTTGCAGCCGTAACCATAGAGCCTCTCGGTCATCTGACTGGAATCCCAAAATAAAAACCAGTGTCCTTTAGATAACACCCATCACTCAAGCCAGATCAGTGGCCGGTCACTCCCTGTGTTTGTGTTTAGGCCTCTCCAGAGACCAACGTCCATTCTCCTCCTCCTGCTGGAAATACCCTCTGGGCCACAACAATAGAGAAGGGCCTCAAGAAAAGAGAGGAGAGAGAAAAGAGAGGGAGAGAAGAGACTGAGGGGTGGGGATTAGGAGAGAGGAGGAGTACAATACAGAGTAAAAAGTGGACAGAGGACAGAGCCACTGCAGTGAAGTGGTCAGAGCCACTGCAGTGAAGTGGTCAGAGCCATTGCTTGCAGTAGTAAGGGTGCAGACCAGGGGGACAGAGACTTGAAGGGCTGCTAAGAGCTTCTACCACCTTTGGTGTTCGGGGGTACATGATGGGCGCACTGCCATGGAGGAGGGGGTAGCCTATTTTCTACTTCCACTAATTAACTTCTCATCATCCAACCAGGACTGGGGAAGTGTGGCTAGTTGGGGGGGCTTGGGGGATCAAGCGGCAAAGGGAGGAAGTCCTCCAAGGTGAGCGAGGTACACTTGAGAAGAGCGATCTGTTGTAAAAATCACCTCCATGTCTTGTGCCTTTTATGGAGCTGTGTCGTGCCAATACGCAAACACCTAAGTAGAGTGCAAAAAAAAGATGTTCCTTCCTAGAGACAAAAGTATTTTATGGCAACACTAGCCCATTCCACAGCTACGTACGTTCCCTTTTAGTCGAGTCATAGTGAAATAAAAGGTTGTATGGGTAATTCCCTATTCACACCGGGTGAGTAGTGGTGTTGTGCTCCTCAGTGTCCACTTAAATCTGACTCACATGGTCGTATTGATGGCTGTCTGGGCCTTCCTGATAGGTTGCTGACAGCTCTGGCCCTGAGGATGGAGTTGAGGAGGGCCTCTCTCTGCTGTCTTTGTGATAGAAATTAGGCCCTACAGGTAGTGTTGGGTCCTCTATCAACACAGCCATTGTTTGCTGTACATCAACGGCCGCTGTGCAAAGCCCCAACCTGCCCACAAACTGCTGATGTCACCGAGCAGAAGACGAAGGGCTATCACCACCGTCCTCCACCCCAGCGTCCCAGGGGAATTCTCTGATGTTTCTTTCCATATCTCTCTCCAAGTCTATATCCGAGCTACGCCCATGCAGCTATATACACTGAGAGACAGGTAAATTGATAGGGACTTCCGCTGACGCCACCCGAGCCACATAAAGTGCATTCTTAGGGTGAGAGTCAGAGAAGAGAGTGAACAACACCCCAGTCTATGTTGTGTACAGGCCAAGTCTAAACCAAACCTGCGGAGGAGGAGGAAACTATATCTGCATTTCTCTCTCTCTCTCTCTCTCTCTCTCTCTCTCTCTCTCTCTCTCTCTCTCTCTCTCTCTCTCTTGCGAGAATGAAAGAGGAAATGGTGGTCAGAAAAAAATAATGGAATTAGAAAAAAGGGGATTGAATAAGACTATACATCATTACAGATGTCATGTATTGTAGATACGTCTGTAGAATACAACACAATGCTTTGGTTAGTGCATTACACACTAACCACACCATAATAGCACATTCACCTGCCTGAGAGATCACTTATACCTCAAACCCTGATTTGAATATTCCTTGTTTGCCATTAAGTCATCAAACAACACTAAGCCTATATTTGTGGATGTCAATATAGCAGGAGAATGACAAAGAGAGCAGTTCTGGCCTTTATCTTGTGGCAGACGAACGAGGGCCTATCAGCTTGGAAGAAGAGAAGCCTTGTCATTATGCAATTGTAATTCCCTCTGAGATATCCTTTGATAGGCTTTTTCCACTCCCTTGTCCCCTATCAATCTTTTTCCAATTACCTGTCTTGTCTCCCCTTAATTTATCATAATCGTTGCCTTGGTAACTGGTTGCATCCACCATTGGGTTTGGGCCATTGTTCGATGTAATTATGCGCCAAAAGGGGATTCTTTGAGACAGGGGACACAGACGTATACAAAGAGAGCAGGGATGTGGTGGAGGGCGATAGAGAATGAGGTGGTTCCAAGTACTTGTTCTAACAATGTTTAGGTAGAAATGGAGTACATGGACAAAAAATAGATATTTTTTTGTCATTCAATTGTATCAATATCACAATCGAACACTGCAAGGAATAGTGTCCTGACAGAACAAATATGAGGGGAGGATTATGGAAGAGCTGTGCAAGCGGACACACACACACACACACACACACACACACACACACACACACACACACACACACACACACACACACACACACACACACACACACACACACACACACACAAACACAAGCAGAGCATTAGATGGTGTCCTGTCTCTGTGGTGGGCTGTCATCCTGTTATCTTTCCCTCCATACACTCGACTGGACCGTAGCAGGCATGCTGGGAGTCCTGTCATTACTTACTCTCATACCTGCTGTTTGCTCTGTCTAAGAACACACCAACAAACATACACTGTGTTTACCCAAAACATCCTCCTGTATCACTGTCATCTCTTATCATTGCCGTGGAAAGAGCTGTCATCGTTTTCCCCGTTCAAACGCCACAAAATGTCTGATCTCCCTCATGAACTATCACCGTCCAGTCAGCTAAGCCTGTGCTAAAACATTATCTTCCTTATACAAGGATGGCCCATATGTAGTATCTGTGGGTGTTTGCCTACAAGGAGCAACACCAGTGCGTCAGTCAGCGAGCTGGTGAGAGTTGCACCAGGCTGGATGGACTGCTGGGGGCCACCCATGTTGGAAGAACCTTTCTGATTCCCTTTTCACACCCTTCCCACAGCTCTCAGCTGGACTCCAGAACTGGCAGTATTTAAGATAGAAAGAGGCTTTATAGATCCCTGTGAGCTTCAAAGCACAATGAGGCCAGGCAATCTCATCTCCACTGACTGACAAAACAGCTCCTTGGCCGGGAGCCTCAAAGAGACACGACCTCCTCAAAGAAAAGAGAAGTGAGAGAAAAGGGAGAGAGAAAAGAGAGAGAAGGGACAACAGCAGCCTCCAGAAGTGTCCCTGTCCTTGCAGGGGAATAAGGTGAGGGGCCAGGGCCTCAAAACACACACACACAATTGCATTTTCTGCCTTTTGTGTGTGTGTGTGTGACATTGTTAGCTAGTGAAAAACTTTCTGAAACGTTATTATATTTCATCACAAACAGTCAGGGGGTGGCATGTCGGGAGGAGAGGAGCTGCTATCGCCTGACGACAGACATTGAGTTGCTAATCATCCTCATGCCAATCTCTTTTTATTTATTTTTTTGTGTGTAAAAGTTGTACCTCTCTCTTCAAAAAGAGGCCTTTCTCATTCTGATCCCTCTCACCCTTGAGATGCATTTATATATTTTTAAGGTCTGGAAAGGATCCCAAGGACATCTATGCTCTTCATCACTGATGAAGAATAATAACTCGACTTTCACAGTTTAATGTAACATATTTATGTGAAAAGCTGGCTGAGAAATTCAATGGGTGAAAATCCAGAATAGTATTAGAGTGACTTCAAATATACACTGCTCAAAAAAATAAAGGGAACACTTAAACAACACAATGTAACTCCAAGTCAATCATACTTCTGTGAAATCAAACTGTACACTTAGGAAGCAACACTGATTGACAATACATTTCACATGCTGTTGTGCAAATGGAACAGAGCCCTGCAAAATGACCTCCAGCAGGCCACAAATGTGCATGTGTCAGCATATGGTCTCACAAGGGCTCTGAGGATCTCATCTCGGTACCTAATGGCAGTCAGGCTACCTCTGGCGAGCACATGGAGGGCTGTGCGGCCCCACAAAGAAATGCCACCCCACACCATGACTGACCCACCGCCAAACCGGTCATGCTGGAGAATGTTGCAGGCAGCAGAACGTTCTCCACGGTGTCTCCAGACTCTGTCATGTCTGTCACATGTGCTCATGTGCTCAGTGTGAACCTGCTTTCATCTGTGAAGAGCATAGGGCGCCAGTGGCGAATTTGCCAATCTTGGTGTTCTTTGGCAAATGCCAAACGTCCTGCACGGTGTTGGGCTGTAAGCACAACCCCCACCTGTGGACGTCGGGCCCTCATACCACCCTCATGGAGTCTGTTTCTGACCGTTTGAGCAGACACATGCACATTTGTGGCCTGCTGGAGGTCATTTTGCAGGGCTCTGGCATTGCTCCTCCTGCTCAAAGGCGGAGTTAGCGGTCCTGCTGCTGGGTTGTTGCCCTCCTACGGCCTCCTCCATGTCTCCTGATGTACTGGCCTGTCTCCTGGTAGCGCCTCCATGCTCTGGACACTACGCTGACAGACACAGCAAACCTTCTTGCCACAGCTCGCATTGATGTGCCATCCTGGATGATCTGCACTACCTGAGCTACTTGTGGTGGTTGTAGACTCCGTCTCATGCTACCACTAGAGTGAGAGCACCGCCAGCATTCAAAAGTGACCAAAACATCAGCCAGGAAGCATAGGAACTGAGAAGTGGTCTGTGGTCACCACCTGCAGAATCAGTCCTTTATTGGGGGTGTCTTGCTAATTGCCTATAATTTCCACCTTTTGTCTATTCCATTTGCACAACAGCATGTGAAATGTATTGTCAATCAGTGTTGCTTCCTAAGTGGACAGTTTGATTTCACAGAAGTGTGATTGACTTGGAGTTACATTGTGTTGTTTAAGTGTTCCCTTTATTTTTTTGAGCAGTGTATATGAACATATTTATTTTTCATGTACACAGACTGACAAAAAAGGTGTTTGATTCATGATTCCCTATTCCCTATTCACCTAGTTAGTCCTGGGTGACTAAAATGATGATTTAAAAAAGTTTTAAAAAGTATATCATTGTGACAAGCCAAGGCAATGTTATGAATCTCCCAAACACACACAGCCTCATTTTGTGTGTACAGTTAGTGAATTCCCGTTGTATGAATTATTCATAACAATGTTAATTGGAGCAAATACCACTCAGTCACTCAGTCTGGGTTTAATCGAGCATTGATAATGTTTGTCACTGTCTCTAAATGAGGTCTGCATGATTGATCAGAGACACTGGCTGATTTAAACTTCATTACTGGAGATAATATGTATACTTATTCAGGGCTTTCTGATTATGTACCATGCTTATTTTTACCAGTGTTTTCAGTTTTCTGTCACGACTTCCGCCGAAGTCGGTCCCTCTCCTTGTTCGGGCGATGTTCGGCGGTCGAAGTCACCGACCTTCTAGCCATCACTGATCCATTTTTCATTTTCCATTGGTTTTGTCTTGTCTTCCTTCACACCTGGTTCCAATCCCATCAATGACATGTTGTGTATTTAACCCTCTGTTTCCCCTCTGGTCCTTGTCGGAGATTTTTTGATTGTATGTTTGTGTATTATGTGTTGGTGCGCGACGGGTTTTGTACCCACTTTTTATTATTTTGGTTTTGGAGTTTTGTGAAGAACTGATTAAACAACTCCGTTTATACCAAGTTCGATTCTCCTGCGCCTGACTTCCCTGCTACCAACACGCACCCATTACATTTTCAAAGAAAAGAGTGCACAAGAGGTAGTCCTAAATGATCCGTGTATTAGTCTGCTAAAGAGGTTTTAGACTACATACTGTAGGTTATTTTTACATTGGTAGTTACTCACGCCACATACGGTATTGACTATAATGTGCCAGTTGTATATACAATATGAGTATTTTACATACAGTGCATTCAGAAGGTATTCAGACCCCTTCACTTTTTCCCCACATTTTGTTACGTTACAGCCTTATTTTAAAATGTATTCAATATTTGTTTTCACTAATCAATCTAGACACAATACCCCATAATGACAAAGCGAAAAAATATATATGCACTTACATATATAAAAAAATACCTTATTTACATAAGTATTCAGACCCTTTGATATGAGACTCGAAATTGAGCTCAGGTGCATTCTGTTTCCATTGATCATCCTTGAGATGTTTCTACAACTTGATTGGAGTGCACCTACTGTATGTTAAATTCAATTGATTGGGCATGATTTGGAAAGGCACACACCTGTCTATATAAGGCCCCACAGTTGACAGTGCATGTCAGAGCAAAAACCAAGCCATAAGGTCAAAGGAATTGTTTGTAGACCGCCGACACAGGATTGTGTCGAGGCACAGATCTGGGGAAGGGTACCAAAAGAATTATGCATCATTGAAGGTTCCCAAGAACACAGTGGCATCTGTCATTCTTAAATGGAAAAAGTTTGGAACCACCAAGACTCTTCCCAGAGCTGGCTGCCTGGCCAAACTGAGCAATCGGGCATTGGTCAGGGACGTGACCAACAACCTGATGGTCACTCTGACAGAGCTCCAGAGTTCCTCTATGGAGATGGGAGAACCTTACAGAAGGACAACCATCTCTGCTACACTCCATCAATCAGGCCTTTATGGTAGAGTGGCCCGACGGAAGCCACTGCTCAGTAAAAGGCACATGATAGCCCGCTTGGGAGTTTGCCAGAAGGCACCTAAAGGACTCTCAGAACTCTTTGGCCTGAATGCCAAGCGTCACGTCTGGAGGAAACCTGGCATCATGCTGTGGGGATGTTTTTCAGCGGCAGGGACTGGGAGACTAGTCAGGTGTCAAGGGAAAGATGAACGGAGCAAAGTACAGAGAGATCCTTGATGAAAACCTGCTCCAGAGCACTTAGGACCTCAGACTGGGGCGAAGATTCATCTTCCAACAGGACAACGACCCTAAATACACAGCCAAGACAATGCAGGAGTGGTTTTAGGGCAAGTCTCTGATTGTCCTTGAGTGGTCCAGCCAGAGCTCGGACTTGAACCCAATCGAACATCTCTGGAGAGACCTAAAAATAGCTGTGCAGCAACGCTCCCCATCCAACCTGCAGAGAAAAATGGGAGAAACTCCCCAAATACATTTGCGCCAAGCTTGTAGCGTCATGCCCAGGAAGACTTGAGGCTGTAATCGTTGTCAAAGGCGCTTCAACAAAGTACTGAGTAAAGAGCCTGTGAATAATTATGTGAATGTTATATTTCATTTTTTTTTGTTATATCCTGTTTTTGCTTTGTCATTATGGGGTATTGTATGTAGATTGATGAAGGGGGAAAAAACGACTTAATCATTTTTAGAATAAAGCTGTAACGTAACAAAATGTGGAAAAAGTGAAAAGGTCTGAACACTTTTCAAATGCACTGTATCTTGGTGAATATTATTATTGATATTATCTAACTAATTTACATGTTTGAATATATGTCCTCTTCTCAGTGCTGGCATATTTGTAAATGTTTGTGAATACGGTCTGTCAATTCACCAGATCTGACACCTAATGAGTACTCTGAAGATATGTATTTGCTGCATTGGAAACACTGACATTTGTTCTAGAAGTAAATGGTGTAAATTTGATTAGCAAGTCAGTGCTTGTAATACAACTTAAAGAAAGATACTTATTAGTAAAATAGGTCTATGCAGCATAGGCAGTGATTACTGGAGGGAAGAGTTTTCACTACTTGGATGTGTTCATTTTATTTCCATAATGTCATGTTTATTTCAAACATTCTTTATGATTTATTGGACACTAATGTGGTTATTTTGGTTGTCATTCATAATTTGAATATATAGACTAAGGTTGAAGTTGAGGTGAGCATGATGTGTCTGTCTTGTTACGGACTACACACACAGAGCCGTCTCTTCCTATACACCAACCAAACCAACAGGCAGACTACGCACTGCGTCCGGTTTATGAACTCAGTCAGAGTGTCAGTTTACTGTTGAGAGTGATAAAAGTATAAATACACAGGGTGCAAGTTCGGAATTTGCTAGTGCATCAGCAGTTGTTCAGTTGTTATGTTAGTCACCCAATTAGCAAATGTCAGCTAAATATTTTCAATTGCTAGGTAAGGTAGTCTAGCCAGCTATCTAAATCTCGTAGTAGGCCTATTCATTACCAAATTACCAACCGAGCATGCAGGGCATGTGCTCAGGTGCCCTAAACCTCCAGGGGGCCCCATTGCTTTTGTTAGTTACTCTCAAACAGATATCATATGAACATGGCATAAGTCATGGCAAAATGTGTACAATTGCTTCAAAACTTTCTCACCATGGCAAAAATGATAGAATCTCGCCTAGGGCCCCCAGAAGGCTAGAGGCGGCACTGCACACACACACCAAGAGGCCGGTAGCGGTGGCGCGTTGTCAGTGCAGTATCGCGATTGGGGAGTGTTTGTTATTGGTGGTGACGTATACACCCCCTCAAACCCACTCCCTCCTCTCTGGTTGTGCAGTGTCTCATTTGTGCAATTCTGAAGCTGGTCGTCTGTTCTCAGTGTTTTTCTGGACGTCATGGCGGAGGGACGTGGAGAGCTACCGCCTCAGCCGCCACTTCATCTATCTTTACCCGCGGCCAGCAAGCGACCGTGCTTGCGCCCGGCTCCCCGAGGGCCTGGTCCGGGGCCTGGTCCGGGTTTTCCGAACTCTCGGTTTCGCTGCCCGGAATCTCTGTTGGACTGTGCCGCGAAGGCTGTAGCGGAGAAATGGGCCTTTGAGAGGGTGGAGGAGCGCTTCGAGCGGATCCCAGAGCCAGTACAGCGCCGTATAGTGTACTGGTCCTTTCCGAGGAACGAAAGGGAAATATGTATGTATTCGTCGTTTCAGTGCCGCGTCGCAGGCGAAGAGGGTCCGGCGGTGGGCACAGTGGCTCCCGCTGGATCCGGGTCTGTCCCTGGAGGGGTTACCAATACGACGGCCGCTGCCGGGGCAGCGGGCACCGGAGATGGACTTCCTTTCCGCCGAGGCATACGGCTTTTGGAGACTGGTTGTGTGGAAAATGTCTTACAAGTCGGTAAGTGGAACAAAAGTAGCACTTTGCCCTTGTCCCTCTTCTCCTCTTAAACAGCTTTTCACATGAATCTGTACCAGCTAACTCGGTCAAGGCAGGGTAGGATGGCTTCTAGGAATTATAAGTTTTTCTATACAAACAAAAGTATTGAAAACCTGGTCTATGTTGATGCAATTTTAGCATACGCCAATATTAATTTGGTTCGGATCGAATTAAGTGTGCAGAATGATCTACATTCGATTTGCAAATTCAGATGTCTGGCTAGGCTACTCTGTTTCATTGGGAAGCAGGATACGTTGGTCTGTATCAGTTTAGCTGTTAATAAATTAAAGGGCTGTCAGTTGAGGAGCCTTTATTGTAGCCGTTTGTTAAAATGTGACTGTGGTTTTACCCACACGAACTGAGACAAAGTATAATTTCCATAGCCTCAATATAGCACTGACTCGCTTCACATTACGTTCAGTCGATTGAGCCGACCCAGCTATGTGTTGGTAACATTTAGCACTTTTCTTTCGTCGTCTAGGGCTACAGTATGGAAGGCTACGCTTTCCGTGCGCCGGACTGGCGGCTGAGGGGATCTAACACACGCGAATAAAATGGATCTCCCTTAGTCAGTTTTACATTTTTATTCTTTTACAACTCGATTGTGTCTTTTTGATAGATAAAGAGTAGTTTGTGTTAGACAAAGGCGGTTATTGGATATCTTATTATAATTAAGCCAACATAAGCCGCTTTGATCCAAATCCTATATCTTTTGTTTATTTGCTAGTTGGACAAGACAAAGGACTCGTATCCAATCTAGTATGGACATTTTTTTTCAATGTTAACCAAGCATCGAACGCAAGTTTGGAAGTATTAAAATAGATCCGGATGCCTTAAATTTTACAAAATCATATTAGTGCTGGGAAAATGTGTCTCAGGGTAGCTCCTCTGCTGCACAATAGCTTTCCAGTTGAGATTATCAATATCCGTCTCGCATTTCCAATGCGATCACTGCAAAATAGCCACCACTGAGGGTTATTTTAGACCAAGGGACACTTCAGAGGCTCCTCTCTAACGAAATATTGTTTTATTCATGCGTCTGCCTCCATAAAATGTTAGACTTATCAAATCCTCATTATCTAAACCAATGGAGGGTTTGATTAACTTTTGTTTGGGGCTAGTGCTAGGAGCCAGATAAACATGTGGGTTTACACATCCCGACAACTGGAAACGGAATAGGCCTAGAACACGTTTTTATAGGTTACAGCAAAGACTGGCCTATGTGGAAATGCTTTGATTTCATATTGTTTCTGTACAATATTACTTGAAAATAATAAAGCACACCATATTAATATTATACTCTAAAAACATGATGATAAATCCCAAAGTTCAGTAAGGCATAAGGAAATATGATAGCATGTTAGAAATATAAAATCCACATGAATTATGCAGATATGTGTCCGACAAGAGACAGTCAATTTGTGAACTCAAGTGATTTCGCTATGGAAATGTGTGGCTGAGTATGAAAAAACAACTAACATCAGCACAGCGGAGTCTGAGTTGTCCCTTGGCTATAATGTGCCTCAAAAGAGACACTTACCAGAGTTAGCCGTAAATAATGTACTTTCCCTCCGGGTCAATACAGGCCTGTGTTTACCTTTTTATGAGCCAAATGGAAAGCGGGAAAATGTTCACAGATGGGTCCCTGAGATTTCTATAAAGTATAAATGAAATCGTTTTCTGCCATTCTTTTGTGCATCTTGTCTCTCCAACCTTATATTTGTTTTAAAAAGACTACGGTACATTAACTTTGTTTACACTACCAAGCCTTTCTACAAAGTGCATACATTCCTATGGTATAAACCAGCTACAGATGAGGGTTGCTTGTGCCTTCAAAATATTTAGGATAGTTTTCTACTTGCTCTCTGTGACTGCCAGAACCAACCAGCTCCCTGTATCTTAACCATGCTGTGGGTCTCCTGGCATGTGATTTTTAATTTAGAGGGTTCTGTCTGGTACTCCAGGCCAGCCTCAGCCTGCAAAGCAGATGGGCTGTTTATAAACTAACAGCTTATATGATGCTGTGGAGAAACCCAGGAACATGTCATCTTTGGGAATGCAGCCCGTTTATGTTCTACTTTTTGGTATACTCAGTGAGTCTAGATTCAACGACTGGCACTTCTTCCTTGCTTGTTTGATTGTTCAGACAGAACATTCCACTCCTAGTCATCCAAAACCTTGTTACCTGCCTTGAGACGTTTAGCCAACTGTCAGAACAGGACAGGAGCAGGCCTGTTGCTAGCTCTCTCTCTCCATTGCCTCATGTCTGGATGGGCCCACCACTTCTTTTCACCAGAATTGTAATTCACATGCTGCAACAGTAAGCCCAAAAGTCCTTACTCAGCGCTTTTTATTTGTGTCAATGGGGGCAAACTCATCTGCAGTCAGGACAGTTAGCATGCAGTGGCGCATAACTCAATTCACTGTTTGGATCTTTTAAATGAATTAGTATAGGTGCGTAATCAGTTGAAGACAAGAATACCAGTTTGGCCCAGATATATGCCTTTGTCTGGTTTTACTTAACTCTAAAGTCCCTTATTGCATGTGAACTCATCACATTGCACATATTAGCCTGTGCTCATAATCTACTCAGGGCTTTAGTCATAATTAGAATAATCAAAGCTAGTTGTGTGTTTGTGTATAATCCCCCACACATGCCTAGCAGTCTCCTCATCGCCAGGCAGAATCTTATAAAGTCCTCAGAGAGGAGGTTCCAGCTTTGAGTTGGGCTTCAGGATTATTGGGTCATGCTTTGTTACCCAGCTGTAGAAAAGCCCTTGTTCACAGAAGGGGAGGAGGAGGGTCTGTGTGTGTGGTGGGGGGGATTGTTATAAACATGGTCCTCTCTCTACCTCACCACGTTGTTTCATAAAGCCGTAAAATAGGTCCCCCTCTTTGAAGCTTCACCGACTTCCACTAGAGACGAAGCCATGCTTATGCTGGATTATGCAATTTAGCTCTTGAGATTCCTGTGACAATGTTTGGGGGGGGGGGTTCAAGTCATGTGGGGCTTCTGCTATGAAGAGAGGGTTTAAGGGTGGCAGGTAGCCTAGCAGTTAAGACTGTTGGGCCTGTTGGGTTTGAATCCCTGAGTAGACTAGGTGAAAAACAATCTGTCTGTGCCCTTGAGCAAGGCACTTAACCCTAATTGCTCCTGTAAGTCGCTCTGGATAAGAGTTTCTGCTAAATGACTAAAGTGTAAGTAAAAGGAAGTGATTGAGCTCAGTCAGGTCCATTCCTAGTCATCGATGATGTACCTCAGCCATGACTCAAACAGGAGTCACACACCTCTTGGATTTTTGTGTGGCAGGGTGCGGGCCTAGTACGATCATGCCTTTTTGTTTTTCCATCTTGGCATCTCATTTGTAATACCTGTATTGTGGAAGGCATTTTTGTGTGTTTGGGGGTTTCGTTAGAAATGACACATGGCAAAATAAGTTGCGTTTAAACTAGATGATGCCATGTTAATGCTGCGGGTAGACAGCTGTTTAAATGTCTGTTTCTCTCCTCTCATTCTGTTACATTTTGGCTCTGCTACCTCCCTACTACAAAATGAAAACTACCCATTTCCTAATGACTAACCCATCGTGTCTAGTCTACATTAGAAAATGGATATGTATAGTTAGTAAATCTGTACATCTACTAATGGACTTTACTTAGGCTATCCATTATTTGTTTTTGATGCAGACCCCTTCTATTTATTTCCGGGCCTTTACTGTATGTTTTCCCAAACTCAAGTGAGTTTGGAGGTTGTTTCTTGGCTCGATTTGAGGCAGATATTAATTTGTTACTCCTCAATCATGTCACTACTCATAGTTAGCCCTATCCACCACATTTTCAAATGTCGCTATGGGACAGCCAAACAACAGAAGTGATGGAATCGTCTTCCACTTTACTTCCCTACTGCAGCCCGCCGGTGGCAAACTTGCCTCAAGTTGCTGGAGCAGATTATTAGGAATCAATTTATAGAGCATAAAAGTAAAGTAAACATGTATAAGTGTAACGATAATCTATAGGCTACGTAGCCTAACTATAAAACGTTTGTGAGTATTAACACTGGAGGAGAGTTTATTGTTCTACAGTCTTACACCTGTCAATCAACCAGTGGTGTAAAGTACTTAAGTAAAATACTTGGAAGTACTACTTATATAGGCCATCCAATGTATTCGGCGCAAGTGACAAATAACATTTGATTTGATTTAAGTCGTTTTTTGGGGGTATCTGTACTTTACTTTACTATTTATATTTTTGATCATGTTTACTTTTACTTCACCACATCCCTAAAAAAGTGATGTACTTTTTACTCCATACATTTTCCCTGGCAATCAAAAGTACTCGTTACATCCTGAATGCTTAGCAGGACAGGAAAATTGTCTAATTCACACACTTATCACGATAACATCCCAGGTCATCTCTACTGCCTCTGATCTGGCGGACTCACTAAACACATGTTTCGTTTGTAAATTATGTCTGAGTGTTGGCGCATGCCCCTGGCTATCCGTAATAATAATAATAATAATAATAATAATTATGCCATCTGGTTTGCTTTATATAAGGAATTTGAAATTATTTACACTTACCTTTGAAACTTAAGTATATTTAAAACCAAATACTTTTAGACTTGTACTCAAGTAGTATTTTACTGACTTTTACTTGAGTCATTTTCTATTATGGTATCTACTTTTACTCAAGTATACTTTTTCCACCATTGCATTCATCTGATCAATGTATCCTACTGCATGCTGCCTATTAATAAGGTGGTAGTAAGTCCATTCAGTGTGTGTTTTTTGTCATATTGACAACTGATAATAATAGGCTACTTTAATGTACATGTGTAGGCCTAATGAAAAATAATATAGTAACTCGTATTTAAATGACGCCGTTTAGCCTGCACATCTTTTACAGCATGTCAATATTGCCTCGTTGCTCAAATGGTTTGCAAGTGATTTCCATTTTTCTAATGCTTGTCAAGTCCTTTGGGTCTTGTTTTACTGTGCTCATCTCTCTGTCTGTCCTGTGCAACTATTTGCAAATTGCAATGCATCAGTGCAACAATGTTATCATAACTGGCCAAAAGTGATCACACCAATGCACTTTCTCTCCTCAACTTTCCCTGACACTTAATTTGCTGTAGGCTTGTTTTACAATCAGCAAGAGCAAGTCTGCTCCACTATCAGGGCCGGCGTTATGTGCGGGCCCTAGGGGGCCTGGCCCGCCCTACCGGACCCCCTTGCCCGTCCAAATAAATATAGAAATATTTATTATTTATTTGACCGAGACGCATGCCGACAAAGATTAATCTATCTCGGATTTAAGCATCCACGTGAGCGAAACAGTGCCCCTCTGTCTCAGTATGTGTAGACCACAGGAGGTTGGGGGCACCTGAATTGGGGAGGACGGGGTTGTGGTAATGGCTGGAGTTGTATAAGTGGAATGTTATCAAACACAATAAACATGGTTTCCATGTGTTTGATGCCATTCCATTCCCTTCGGTCCAACCATTATGAGCTGTCCTCCCCTCCTCAGCCTCCCCTGGTGTAGACAATGTATTGAATCTGATGCTGTCTGGACAAAAATAGTATGGCATGTCATACTTTTTCTGGCCAGACAGCATCAGATACATGGGCCACTTATAGTAAGACAAAGGGGTGCTGTTGCTCTCCAGTTTCAGCAGAGAGGAAGAGACGAAGCGAGAGAACCCACTTTTGCCAAAATCTGCTCTGAATAAGCACAATGCGTTTCTATGTGCATAATATGCAGACCTAAGCTTGTGGCCTGCATTCTCGGCTTTGGAACAACGACTTGCGTTGTTAGGGAGGAGACATGATCACCGTATCATTATATACAGATCTCTGGTTTCAGGCACTTGCGAATTAAAAAGGAAAGTTGGCGGGTGAACAATGCACTGTTTGGATGCTGGCTTCCTCTATAGTCTATTGATGTTTTGCCAAAATGTGTATAATAATTACTTAATAAAATCCTTCAAAATACTTTACCAGAGAGTTTGACTTGGCCACAGAGGACCATTTAGCTTATTTAAAAAAAACAGCTGTGGATTGTTTCAAATCACAACTGCATAGGCCTATGCCTTTTTGTCAAGCCAGCTTTATGGGCAACGCGTGTGGTAATAGGCCTAGTTGATTACTGAGTTGCATCTGTCAGTAAAAAGCATCTAAAATGTGTGAAGATAATGTATCTGGAGTATCATTTAAAATGTTAAATTCATGCATGCGTGGTCCTGTGGAAAAAACGGGCCTGCTTATAGAAATAAAAACCCTTCCAACTGATTTTGTTCTGGCTCTGTCCACTATTGATTAGCCCTAGGCCTACATTTTTAGACAAGAAAATTATTTATTTCTACCTGGTCTACAACAACACAGTGCAATGAGAAATGTATCATTGTTAACAAGTGAGTACACAGTTATTGTCTATAGGCTATAAACTGCTAGCCTGGCTGACTCACAACCCACGTGATTACATTCCGCAAGCAAGAGTGCATTTGTCCTCCAATAGGCTCTCGGTGAATAAAATATGTGGAAATAAGTGTCCAACAAGCTTTTGTACTCTGTTTTTCCTGGGACTGCACAAGATTTAAGAGGAATAGCCGAGGCGGTGGAGAGGCCAGTTGTGTAATTGCGCAACAGAACAATGAAGACAGACAGACTCGAGACGTATAGCCTAACAGGCTGATGACACCACTCTCGTCGCGTGCGGGAGCGTTGCAAAATAAATTAAGAAATCTATGATATTCAATTATTGCACCCACACTACTTGCGTGCGCCAACGAGCGTCTGTGTTGCCAAGGGCTAAAATAGGAATCAGTTCTATTTCTGACGCAGATCGCGCTGCAAGTCCTGTCTCTCCCATCTCCTCATTAGTTTATAGAAGCAGGTACCCACGTGCCATCTCCTCATTGGTTATACCCACGTGGGTGACTGAAAGACGAACGAGGTTAGTGGCGGTAATGCACCTAATTTATGAAAGTTGCCAATTGCAATATAAAGTCAGGAGAAGAAAAAGCCTGGAAGGAAGAGGGATGACTAGAAACGATTCGGTTGACCGTTTTATGTATGGATTAATTGGCGGAGTAGAGGACCTTGTGCATTTCAGGTAAAATAACAGCTCAACGTTTATATCCTAGGACAAATTAGCTAGCAACAGCAAGCTAGCTAAATAGGACAAATTAGCTAGCAAGTGCAAGCTAACTAGCTAAATTGCCATAAATGTTTAATGTTTTTCGACCTGTGCCCAAATTAATATAATTGGTTCAGAGTTTGTTTTGATATTTTAACCTGCGTGTCGTGATCGCGCTTGGCGTGGGGGGACAAAATATATTTATTTACTAATGGCGCACGCGCGCAGCCGGTTTGGGTTCCATGTAAGTTAGAAGCGTATGCATATTAACCCATCCGTTTATAAAGAGAATATATCATGTCAATTTACACTGTGGGGGGAAGAAGAAAAAAAAGTGATCAGATTGGCTACCTATTATTTCGTTATGTGAACTCCAGTCCTTGGGCACGCAGCTCGAAAAGCTACCATATTGATTCTGTTTTTTAGGGACAATAAATGTATCCTACCTAGGCTACAACAACACAATATAATGCAGAATGTTAAACTCTAGTCTGTAAACCACAGGGAATAGCTTATGTCATTTGATTAACCGCTCATAAGCCCAGCGTTTTGAATGCATATTCATTTAGAAATAACTGCTTCTAGCCTGCCTAATTGGGCAGTCATTTGGATCAGTTATGCTTCTTTTTGTCGTCAATTTAGCCTACAAGGTCCAGGCACTTTAGCATGCCAGTAATATGGGTTATTTTCTCAGGATCTATCAGATAACAGAAACCTGCTAATGCAGGGATTCCTAGTGGCACGCATATGAATTATGACAATGTGAGTGTGCAGAGGAAGTCGTTGCATAGTTTCCATGTTATAAAAGCGTTCGAGAACAAGGTGGATATTTCTGAAGGTCTTTGTCTTAAGAGTGGTAACTATCATTGTGGTCTTTGTATTCTAGGTCAAATATTACTCAGAACCTATACAAGTTTTTTAAAGGGGACCACGAATTCTGCTCCGTCTCTCATCGCCCAGACAGACAATATTTAATCAAGACAATTAATTCCATGCCTGCAAGCCTTAAAGACAATCAGCCAAACAGATCTTCTCTTCACACTTATTAGAACTCTCAGGTTTGAAGGGCACAGCCATTAAAATCCCTTTCTGTCTCTATCAAAGGAGAGAAATTAATTTGGTCAGGGGAAGGGAGTGGTGGGGAGGGGGGGCTTAAGTATGCAAAAGGATTAATCAGGGGAGAGTACAAAATGCTCCTTCTGATAAAGCAAGGTGAACACACACACACACACACACACACACACACACACACACACACACACACACACACACACACACACACACACACACACACACACACACACACACACACACACACACACACACAGAGAGCCTCTATAGTTGCTAGGCCAACACAATGTTGCTGTGAAGTTGTGGGAATGTGTTTATATAAGCTTTAGTGACTGACCCTGAGGACAGACCATGTAAAGAGGAGCCATGCTGACTGACTGTATAGCCATGCTTCTTCCTCTCATGTGCCACATGGATTCAGATCTAGTCCCCAGTTACTGCTGCTTGTTTTCATGTTTACACTGGAACAAGATGATAACCAGCTACAGCACCATTCACATTCCACCCCTCTCATATAACGTGTGTTGTCTGTAGGGGTTTCATAACAATGATTTACCTTGGGTTCGGTGCATTCTCAAATGCTGAAAATCAATGTGACTTTGCCCCCTTTGCATTTGTTGCCCGCCTCCTGCCCAGCAATACCCTCTGATTGACTTTATCAGTAATACACACTGCTCAGCCCAGATCCCACACTTTTACAGACCTGACTTGTGGAAGAATATGCTGCTTGTTCTACAGGGAGATAATGGGTTTATTCATTCCACTGTCTATCACTGATCTCTAGCTTCCACCATATTGATAGGTTGGGCCCAGTGGTAATGTTCAGGGTCCTCCTCCTCTCCATTCCCTGGCTGGCGCCGAGGGCCCCATGCACATACCTGCTGGTGGGTCATGTGCGTCAGTCACTAACCATTCCGCCTTTCATCCGTGTTTTATTGGAGCTAACAGCTTTCTGTAGCACACACATACACTGTTCCCTGCTCAAAGCCATAACACAGGGTCAAGGAGAATGACTGCAAAAGTTAGTTCCTATTGAAGCCATCATGCGTCAGTGGTGAGTTATCCTGTTAGTTCTTACACCAGCAGGTATATATTATAAAGTTGTTATCACAAGGTGCTGCTGCTGCAATGTGACTTATTGTGGCCAGCTTGGAGATTATTATTACAGAGCTAATACTGGTTGTTGGGGTGGGATTGGCGTCTGTGGGTGGCCTTTCACAATTTCTTTGGATTCCTCATGTCTTAATCATGTTTGGAACAAATCGGATGTTAGGTTCTATATTTATAGGAATCCTATAAATGTAAAATGATCGATTTGGGTGCAATACTTTTAACTTAATTTCTAAGAGATCAAATTTATTTCAACAAAAAATAATGTTGCAGGAATGCTAATCTTATCTGTTTCTAACCACAGACAAAATTTCAGAACAATCTGAGATGGTGGGGGTCAAAATCCTCTTTCTTGTGCTTTTAGAGGTGGAACGACTCTGAAAAGATTTGTCATGGGTTCTCGGGTCCTGAAAAATGTCTACAGCTGCACCATTGAGAGCATGCATCACAGGTTGGTATGGCAACTGCTTGGCATCCAACCGCAAGGTGCTACAGAAGGTAATGCGGACGATCCAGAACATCACTGGGGCCAAGCTCCCTGCCATCCAGGACCTCTATACCATGTTGTGACAGAGGAAAGCCCTAAAAATGGTCAAAGACTCCAGCCATCCAAGTCGTAAACTGTTATCTCTGCTACTGCACGTCAATCAGTACCGAGGCACCATGTCTGGAACCAACAGCACCCTGAACAGCTTTTACCCCTAAGCCATAAGACTGCTAAATAGTTAGTCTATCTATTTTGTTAACTATCTGCATTGACCCTTTTTGTACAACCTTTTTTTGACTCATCATGCTGCTGCTACTGTTTACTATCGGTCATTTTATTCCTAGCTATATGTACACATCTACCACAATCTCATACCCCTGCACATTAACACGGTACTGGTACCCCTGGTATATAGCCATGTTAACGTTACTTGTTTTACTTTTCTATTGTTTTGCTATTTTCTTTCTCTTTGCAATGTTGGGAAGGGTCTGTAAGCATTTCACTGTTAGTCTACACCTGCTGTTTACCAAAAATGTGACAAATAAAATGTAATTTGATTTGAAATGCAAAATATCACCAGGGGTAATAAAAAGGCCATGGAAAGAGACGCAAATCAGCCCAAGGAATGGAAAAAGTGGTTGGGATACACACATGGAATAGAGAGTAGGGAGAGATCATTAATCAACCCATATCCTGGGCTACTAAAGGATTGTGTGAAGCCAAGCAAAAACTCCTCCGACTTCCCTTCTGTCAAAGTCTTCAAATGTAGAGAGAGTGGCATCGGCACTGGGAATGTAACATAAAACTTGGAGAGGAGGAAATGCAGCCACAGAGCAACCAGCCTCTCCCATACAAGCCTTTTATCCAGCTGACTTTTGTGTGCTGAGAGTTGTGGCCAGTTCACATGGAAACTTAATTTTCTCCATCTGGACTGCAGGGAAGGCTAATGTGTTGAAGAAGGGGTCAAATATCCTGCCAGAGGGTAGAAACAGGAGAACGGGAGAGAGAAAGAATGAGAGCGAGGCCTCTGTGGCAGTCAGTTATGTGTGAAACATTATGCACATTTCTAATGGGGAGACTCAGATTGTTGTTAAGATGCTTTGGCTATGTAAAAATCCTCTCTTATACAGTAGATGCGCTTCTTTTTGCTTGCTGCTCAAGTGACTAGTCTGGCATTGATCAAATCAAATACAATTGTATTTGTCACACGAGCCAAATACAACAGATGTAGACCTTACAGTGAAATGCTTACTTACACGCCCTTAACCAACAATGCAGTTTAAAGAAAAATAAGTGTTCGGTAAAAAATAAGTTGGAGGAAGAAAGAAATAAAAAATAGCAAATTAAAGAGCAGCAGTAAATAACAGTAGCGTGGCTATATACATGGGGTACTGGTACAGAGTCAATGTGCAGGGGCACAGGTTAGTCGAGGTAATTGAGGTAATATGTACAGTTGAAGTCGGAAATGTATTTGGCTAAGGTGTATGTACATTTCAACTCACTTTTTCACAGTTGCTGACATTTAATCCTGGTAAAAAAATTCCCTGTTTTAGGTCAGTTAGGTTCACCACTTTATTTTAAGAATGTGAAATGTCAGAATAATAGTAGAGAGAATGATTTATTTCAGCTTTTATTTCTTTCATCACATTCCCAGTGGGTCAGAAATTTACATACACTCAATTAGTATTTGGTAGCATTGCTTTTTAAATTGTTTAACTTGGGTCAAACGTTTTGGATAGCCTTCCACAAGCTTCCCATAATAAGTTGGGTGAATTTTGGCCCATTCCTCCTGACAGAGCTGGTGTAACTGAGTCAGGTTTGTAGGCCTCCTTACTCGTACACACTTTTTTCAGTTCTGCCCACAAATGTTCTACAGGATTGAGGTCAGGGCTTTGTGATGGCCACTTCAATACCTTGACTTTGTTGTCCTAAAGCCATTTTGCCACAACTTTGGAAGTATGCTTGGGGTCATTGTCCATTTGGAAGACCCATTTGTGACCAAGCTTTAACTTCCTGACTGATGTCTTGAGATGTTGCTTCAATATATCCACATAATTTTCCTCCATGATGCCATTTTTTTTGAGAAGTGCACCAGTCTTTCCTGCAGCAAAGCACCCCTACAATATGCTGCCACCCTCGTGTTTTACTGTTGGGATGATGTTCTTCGGCTTGCAAGCCTCCCCCTTTTTCCTCCAAACATAACGATGGTCATTATGGCCAAACAGTTCTATTTTTGTTTCATCAGATCAGAGGACATTTCTCCAAAAAGTATGATTTCTGTCCCCATGTGCAGTTGTAAACCGTAGTCTGGCTTTTTTATGGTGGTTTTGGAGCTGTGGCTTCTTTCTTGCTGAGCGGCCTTTCAGGTTATGTCGATATAGGACTCGTTTTACTGTGGATATAGATACTTTTGTACCTGTTTCCTCCAAAATCTTCACAAGGTCCTTAGCTGTTGTTCTGGGATGGATTTGCACTTTTCGCACCAAAGTACGTTCATCTCTAGGAGACAGAACGTGTCTCCTTCCTGAGTGGTATGATGGCTGCATGGTCCCATGCTGTTTATACTTGCGTACTATTGTTTGTACAGATGAAGGTGGTACCTTCAGGTGTTTGGAATTGCTCCGAAGGATGAACCAGGTCTACAAGTTTTCTTCTGAGGTCTTGTCTGATTTCTTTTGATTTTCCCATGATGTCAAGCAAAGAGGCACTGAGTTTCAAGGTAGGCCTTGAAATACATCCACAGGTACACCTCCAATTGACTCAAATGATATCAATTAGCCTATCAGAAGCTTCTAAAGCCATGACATCATTTTCTGGAATTTCCCACGCTGTTTAAAGTCACAGTCAACTTAGTGTATGTAAACTTCTGACCCACTGGAATTGTGATACAGTGAATTATAAGTGAAATAATCTGTCTGTAAACAATTGTTGGAAAAATTACTTGTGTCATGCACAAAGTAGATGTCCTAACCGACTTGCCAATACCTGTAGTTTGTTAACAAGACATTTGTGGAGTGGTTGAAAAATGAGTTTTAATGACTCCAACCTAAGTGTATGTAAACTTCTAACTTCAACTGTACATGTAGGTAGAGTTAAAGTGACTATGCATAGATAATAAACAGAGTAGCAGCAGTGTAAAAGAGGGGTCTGGGTAGCCCTTTGATTAACTGTTCAGGAGTCTTATGGCTTGGGGGTAGAAGCTGTTAAGAAACCTTTTGGACCTAGACTTGGCCCTCCAGTACTGCTTGCCATGCGGTAGCAGAGAACAGTCTATGACTAGGGTGGCTGGAGTCTTTGACAATTTTTAGGGCCTTCCTCTGACCGCCTGGTATAGAGGTCCTGGATGGCAGGAAGCTTGGCCCCAGTGATGTACTATGCTGTAAGAACTACCCTCTGTAGTGCCTTGCAGTCGAAGGCCGAGCAGTTGCCATACCAGGCAGTGACGCAACCAGTCAGGATGCTCTCGATAGTGCAGCTGTTGAACTTTTTAAGGATCTGAGGACCCATGCCAAATCTTTTTAGTTTCCTGAAGGGGGAATAGGCTTTGTCATACCATCTTCACGACTGTCTTGGTGTGTTTGGACCATGATAGTTTGTTGGTAATGTGGACACCAAGCTCTCAACCTGCTCCACTACAGCCCTGTCGATGAGAATGGGGGCGTGCTCGGTCTTCCTTTTCCTGTAGTCCACGATGAGCTCCTTTGTCTTGCTCACATTGAGGAGAGGTCGTTGTCCTGGCGCCAGGTCTCTGACCTCCTCACTATATGCTGTATCATCATTGCCCGTGATCAGGCCTACCACTGTGTCGTCGGCAAACTTAATGATGGTGTTGGAGTCGTGCCTGGCCATGCAGTTATGGGTGAACAGAGAGTACAGGAGGGGACTGAGCACACACCCCTGATTCCTCGTGTTGAGGATCAGCGTGGCAGATGTGTTGTTACCTACCCTTACCACCCGGGCGGTGGCCCGTCAGGAAGTCCAGGATCCAGTTGCAGAGGGAGGTGTTTAGTCCCAGGGTCCTGAGCTTTGAGGGCACTATGGTGTTGAAAGCTGAGCTGTAGTCATTGAATAGCATTCTCACGTAAGTGTTCCATTTGACCAGGTGGGAAAGAGCAGTGTGGAGTGCAATAGAGATTGCGTCATCTGTGGATCTGTTGGGGCGGTATGAAAATTGGAGTGGGTCTAGGGTTTCTGGGATATGGTGTTGATGTGAGTCATGACCAGCCTTTCAAAGCACTTCATGGCTACAGACGTGAGTGCTATGGGTCGGTAGTCATTTAGGCAGGTTACCTTGGTGTTCTTGGGCACAGGGACTATGGTTGTCTGCTAGAAACATGTTGGTATTACAGACTCTGACACGGAGAGGTTGAAAATGTCAGTGAAGACACTTGCCAGTTGGTCAGTCCATGCTCAGAGTACACGTCCTGGTAATCCGTCTGGCCCTGCGGCCTTGAATGTTGACCTGTTTAAAGGTCTTCCTCACATCGGCTGTGGAGAGCGTGATCCCCGTCGTCCGGATCACCAAGGGATCATTTTGATGCGGTGCACTTTAAGATCCATTCTTAATTTTATTGACCAAAAAATGTAATTTCTCTTCAGCCAATATTTTCGTATTTCATTGAATTAATGGGTTGTTTTAACAGCTCTGAATATTGATGTAAACTAAACGATTCAACCACAGCACGTCTCTACTATAAAATTCATGGTATGGCCACAAAGTGGAGGTCGCATTTGCACACATTTTGTTCTTCCGAAGCCACCTGATGACCTTTTTTCTGCCTGGGATATGTCCTGTAATTGCTGTCCATATAAATGTATCAGAGTATCACCCTGTCTCTGTACTGCTCTAGAGACTGATGCGCTGCCCCAAATGGGACCCTATACTCAATAGTGCACTATGTAGTGAATAGTGTGCCATTTGGGGTGCAGCCTGGGATGAGGTAGAGATTTCAAGATGAGCATCAAGGATTTTCTGAGCCAATTAGATTTGGCCTTTTAACTCTGTCCATTATAGCTGTGTTTGGTCACCATTGTTTGTTCTGTGTCGAACAGCAAATGTCAATGTCACAGACCTAGGGCCGTTACAGTGGTAACTCTTCAACCTTTCCATAGAAATGAAACAATTTCCCCCCAGACCTGAAAGGCAGTGGGTAATGCTATTTGTAGTCATTTGAACAGATATTGGTCAGAAAGTCAGTTTCACTCAAAAACCGGCAGTTGCTATTGCAATGGTCACGTGTTGAACAGCAGGCCTCGACAATGGGGTGCTGTTACTATAAGCAAGACAGTAACTGCAGCCCATAGCTCCTTATTGTGGAGCACATTAGCATGACGTTCTGTTAAGCCATTTCCAGTTGTCATGGAAAATGTCTATTAGCTTCTTCAGCGTTACAATTGCTGATAGTTAAGTGAGCGGGAATAAAAAGACATTCCACCTCTGTTGTCTTGTGTTTTAATGGTAATTTGTCCAAGCCGACTGTGTCCTCTCTGCGTTCATAGGTGTTCATGTAAGTGAGGTCTTATTATTGTCATAGAGCATTAGGGTCGGCTAGCAACTCTATTTATAAACACAAAGAAACAGAAACAACACAACCACCACAGCCGATACATGCCCACACCTGTCCATGAACAAACACAAGTACGCAGTAACTCTACGCCAGCATCGCTCAATTGTCAGTTATTAGGCCTACACCAGAGACGGGGGAGTGAATATCTAGCTCTAAGTTATTCAAAGCAGTTATAATCAGTCCCTGTTTTTGCATTGAAAAATTGTACTCCCTGTTAAATATTGATAGCCTCCTCAAGCTAAAGCCTGGCTAAGTAGAAATGGTGCATAATTGTATTGTGGGGCTGCTACTCATTACTCAAGCTTGTCTATTAAATGAACACAATATAAATACCAATTGCTCTGGTCTCTCCTCTCTCCTCTCTCTCTCTCCTTCTGCCTACCGGCTCTCTTTTTCAATATGGGCTAATGACAGGGCTGCGTTTCCCTGCAGTGGTTCTGCTGATACGGCCCATTAGGCACTTGGTTCTCACAGCCAGGCAGCTGAATGAACAGATGACTGCAGGAAAAAGGGGTGGAGGGTAGAGGAGGAGGGGTAAGGGAAAAAAAAGAACTGAAATGCAGAGTAAATAAGCAACCTGTCACCTCCCCCACCAGTGGTGACAAAAAAAGCTCCGGCACCCCGGCGAAGGAAGCTGGCGTCAGAGACACCTCATTAGTCTCCCACAACCCTGACTGACACACTGCATGCCACGGAGAGAGGGAGCGGGGGAGAGAGGGAGAGGGGACACGCAAACATGCAGAGAGAGAGAGGGGACACGGACAGAACAGCCAGTACGCCTCTTGCCCTACCCTGCAACATGATTAATGTGGGCAACAGCCGCGGGGTTGTGGGCTGCGTCTGAACCCCTAGCCCCCACGCTCTCTTTCACAGCCCCCTAACCTCAAGCTGCACCTCCTCCTCCTCCAGGCCAACGTCCCAGCTTTCCCCGGTCGCTCGGCTCACTAACAAAGGTGGTGCCACTGAAGACGCAGTATGGAATTGTAATCCAATATGGCCTCTGAATGCAGCCTAGCTGCCCTGCATTGAAAGGAGACGGAGGTGGAACTCACTGGTTGTGTCTGAATGGCACCCTATTCCCTACATAGTGCACATAAATGGTTCTGGTCAAAAGTAGTGCACTTTAATAGGGAATAAGGTGCAATTTCAGAAACAGTCATTGGCTTGGCTCAGTTCACCTCTTGTTCCCCCCACAAATACCGGGAAACCAAACCACAAGGTTGGCTGTATAAATTGAGCTCAAAGTATAGTGACTCCTTTGGACATGTATAAATGGTACTGGTATTCCCCTGTCATTATACCGAACTGGTACTTGAGAACATTCCCCCTCTGCTCCCAATGTGTGTCTAGTTTCCTGTCCTTCATTTTACACTGCATTTCCAGAGTGTCTGCACTGTACAGAAGTCATGTATGTGGAGTAAGGGGATAGACAACCATGGAAAGCCCTGGTCTGCCTGCCCAGCGCTGCTGATGGCCAGAGGTGAAGGGGAGTCGACCCACCCGGGTGAGTGTGTGTTTGAATGGAGAGATTCTGGTAGATGTCATGGTCTAACAGGATCAGGCTGCCCCCCCCCCCCCCCCCCCCCCCCCACACACACACACTACCACCACCTCACTGCCTAAGCCCCTTTTTCTTAGCATAGTGGTATTATGAAAAGCACTAGCAGTGGATATGATATTGGTGTTTTATAAGCATGCTTCTAAAAAAATGATACTACATACACCTTGGTCCCTAGCTTTTAGTTGACTGGTAAGGTTTAGGCCTAGTAGAAATGTGCTACGCCTGTTGTATACAATACTGACCGTCTCTGGTCTCATGATGTCAGAAGTGCTGAGCAAGCACTACAACAACAGACTAGCCAATCATTCATCAGCTACACTCCACAGGCGCTTATTTAAATTAGACATATGGATGTTCGTGGTTAATAACTACCATTAGTAGTTACTCACAGCTGTAGGATCATTTGAACAATGAGGCCACGCAGCCGTTTTAATCAATGGTGGAATGTGAGCACTGAGCGGCCTGTTTGTTTCGTGGCGTGTAAGTAGCCAGCTAAATACAGTGGACCAATTTGTTCCGTTGACACTGTTGCTGTGGTGGATTTGAGGGTAGAAGAGAAGCGATATCTTCTTATGACTTCCCCATCTATTTTCATCCCCATGCAGTCCCAAACTCTATTCCTCCACCACCACTTTTGATTTTAAATTCAAATTTTTACTTAGTTTAATTTTGCCTCAAAAGAGGGAGGGGCACGCTAAGCACTTTTTGTGCTGCGGCAGCAGAAAGAAGCAGCCAGTGTGCGTCTGGAAAATGTAAATCAGTGTTGAAAGTGTTATGCGTTATCTTGGGGAGGAAACTGCCTGCTGCAACAATAGGATTAAAGCACAACGGATGAAAGAAGCAATTAAACATTATCTGATAAGATTACCTCAGAAAGGCAGTTTATTTCTGAAGTTCCACCTCTTCTTATAAGGTGTTCCACATCCTCTTGAGCCATAGTGGTAGTGGGGAGAGTTTCTGGCAGGTAAGACAAATGTCTTGATGAAAGGACCAGGCTGTGAGCTCTGGAACATATTTCATACAATAGTAATGCAGTGATCAAGAGAACACATGAATGTAAATTCACACACCAATCATTTACCCTTTCTCTGAGTTCCTCTGATGCTGTGGAGGCCAGATCAGAACCTTCAATGCTAGTGTGTGTGTGCCACTGCTTGTGTGTGGGCTTTAGAATTGTTCTGCAATCGCTTACCTTTATGTCCAAGTGAAAAGCCATTACTTTGACTTAAATGTGATATTAGTCCTCATGGAAACCTATACAGAGAACATTTCAGAATTATACTTTTCTATGGCAGTACATTCCGTATATCGAGGTGATCCATCCGGGTATGCATTGAAGCATCCCCATACACATTTTTGTTTTCATCAGCAGTAAAGGGTGGATTACCCTAGAGCCACACAATGGCTGGCTAATAAAGGCTATAGCTGTGGCCTTGCTCATCACACACACAACTAAACCTGGCTGAAAACAGGTGTTCCTCCATGACCGATCGTGGCTGCATGGGGCTGGGGAGAAGAGTTTTCACACTGAAGGAGGGCAATTTTTTGGGGGGATAATATTCATGACCGCTACCTTTCATCGTTTTTCATCTCTTGAATCCGGGGGCCGTGAAAAGGAGTAAAAAGAGGGGAAAAAGAAACCTCAGCAAGTAAATCAGTGGGTGATTGAAGAGGCCTTTCCTGGATAATTCCGTTTGATTGGAGACTCAGGCTCTCATTACTAGCCCTGCCCAACAGGGAGAGGAGAAGGAATGCCCATGCCTAAATGCCCGGCAGACCGCTTCTCTCTCTCTCACTCTGCTATACCTGGCTGCCCTCACCCTGGCCCCTTTGTCCTCTCCATGGCTTCCTCCCCTCATCACCACTGTATTCTGTCCATCATGACTGGGCTCTGACATTAGAGTTAGCAGGAAGACACTTCCGGATGTATCTTGATGGTATAGCTCACCACGTGCACAATAGTTGCAGTTAGAGTTGATTTTAGGGTTTGTTTTCAGTTCTTTCCTGCTTTCAGAATGAAATGTTTTTAAATTTTGTTCGGTAAACAGCATTTTGACCATCTTAACGGAAGCCATGCAAATTGAAGTGTGACTTTCTCTGTGGTTGCCTGGTGATTTCGTCTCACCTGGTGCTTTAATCTGTTTCTCCATCTACTTTTGTCCTATTTGTCACACAAACCCAAACTTGAAGAAACAGGCTAATATGCTCCATTTTGAGTAGATTATCTCTTCATCACATTCAACTTGCATTAACACGCTCAACAACAAGCAAAACAATAACACATCTGCAAATCTAATTATGGCTAATCAAGTCTTATTTTAGTGTGGTGTTCTTTTGTGTATCAGAACAGTCATCCTCCAATGGCAACTGATGTGCACTAGTGCCTCTAGGCTGGTCCAGTATTGCAGCTGAAATAGCTGTGATGACTGAGGCTTTGAAAGTTAAGTTGTGCCATGCTATCCACTCCTGGAACAAAAGCAGTCATGCTGGAAACTCCCCCAGGGAACTCAGTCTGCAGTCTGGGGTCAATAGTGGAGCTTTGTGGCAAACCTTGAACTATCATCAGACCTTCTCAATTGTCAAGTCCCACCCCTTCCTTCCTCCCTCCCTGGGTTTCTGTCAAGTCCAACATATTTGGGCCAGCCAGCCAAACACCTAGCTAACTGCGGTACTAACCTTGCCTTTTCTTGAACAAATGTAGTTATTGCTACTGGAAACGGCCTAGTGAAATAGAAGAGCGTTTGTCTGTTGCTAGGTGCTTTTGCTAGGCCACTATTAGTGAAAAGAGGCCTGTTCTGCTACTGCTTGCCTTGGCTATGTGTTTCAAGGCTTGAAGAATGCATTTGACATAGACTACAACCAGCTCATACAGTTGAAGTTGGAAATTTACATACACCTTAGCCAAAAACATTTAAACGTAGTTTTTCATAATTCCTGACATTTTATCCTCGTAAAAATGATCTGTCTTCGGTCAGTTAGGATCACCACTTTATTTTACATTTACATTTACATTTAAGTCATTTAGCAGACGCTCTTATCCAGAGCGACTTACAAATTGGTGCATTCACCTAATGACATCCAGTGGAACAGCCACTTTACAATAGTGCATCTAGATCTTTTAAGGGGGGGGGGGGCAGAAGGATTGCTTTATCCTATCCTAGGTATTCCTTGAAGAGGTGGGGTTTCAGGTGTCTCCGGAAGGTGGTGATTGACTCCGCTGTCCTGGCGTCGTGAGGGAGTTTGTTCCACCATTGGGGTGCCAGAGCAGCGAACAGTTTTGACTGGGCTGAGCGGGAACTGTACTTCCTCAGTGGTAGGGAGGCGAGCAGGCCAGAGGTGGATGAACGCAGTGCCCTTGTTTGGGTGTAGGGCCTGATCAGAGCCTGAAGGTACTGAGGTGCCGTTCCCCTCACAGCTCCGTAGGCAAGCACCATGGTCTTGTAGCGGATGCGAGCTTCAACTGGAAGCCAGTGGAGAGAGCGGAGGAGCGGGGTGACGTGAGAGAACTTGGGAAGGTTGAACACCAGACGGGCTGCGGCGTTCTGGATGAGTTGTAGGGGTTTAATGGCACAGGCAGGGAGCCCAGCCAACAGCGAGTTGCAGTAATCCAGACGGGAGATGACAAGTGCCTGGATTAGGACCTGCGCCGCTTCCTGTGTGAGGCAGGGTCGTACTCTGCGGATGTTATAGAGCATGAACCTACAGGAACGGGCCACCGCCTTGATGTTAGTGGAGAACGACAGGGTGTTGTCCAGGATCACGCCAAGGTTCTTAGCGCTCTGGGAGGAGGACACAATGGAGTTGTCAACCGTGATGGCGAGATCATGGAACGGACAGTCCTTCCCCGGGAGGAAGAGCAGCTCCGTCTTGCCGAGGTTCAGCTTGAGGTGGTGATCCGTCATCCACACTGATATGTCTGCCAGACATGCAGAGATGCGATTCGCCACCTGGTCATCAGAAGGGGGAAAGGAGAAGATTAATTGTGTGTCGTCTGCATAGCAATGATAGGAGAGACCATGTGAGGTTATGACAGAGCCAAGTGACTTGGTGTATAGCGAGAATAGGAGAGGGCCTAGAACAGAGCCCTGGGGGACACCAGTGGTGAGAGCGCGTGGTGAGGAGACAGATTCTCGCCACGCCACCTGGTAGGAGCGACCTGTCAGGTAGGACGCAATCCAAGCGTGGGCCGCGCCGGAGATGCCCAACTCGGAGAGGGTGGAGAGGAGGATCTGATGGTTCACAGTATCGAAGGCAGCCGATAGGTCTAGAAGGATGAGAGCAGAGGAGAGAGAGTTAGCTTTAGCAGTGCGGAGCGCCTCCGTGATACAGAGAAGAGCAGTCTCAGTTGAGTGACTAGTCTTGAAACCTGACTGATTTGGATCAAGAAGGTAATTCTGAGAGAGATAGCAGGAGAGCTGGCCAAGGACGGCACGTTCAAGAGTTTTGGAGAGAAAAGAAAGAAGGGATACTGGTCTGTAGTTGTTGACATCGGAGGGATCGAGTGTAGGTTTTTTCAGAAGGGGTGCAACTCTCGCTCTCTTGAAGACGGAAGGGACGTAGCCAGCGGTCAAGGATGAGTTGATGAGCGAGGTGAGGTAAGGTAGAAGGTCTCCGGAAATGGTCTGGAGAAGAGAGGAGGGGATAGGGTCAAGCGGGCAGGTTGTTGGGCGGCCGGCCATCACAAGACGCGAGATTTCATCTGGAGAGAGAGGGGAGAAAGAGGTCAAAGCACAGGGTTGGGCAGTGTGAGCAGAACCAGCGGTGTCGTTTGACTTAGCAAACGAGGATCGGATGTCGTCGACCTTCTTTTCAAAATGGTTGACGAAGTCGTCTGCAGAGGGGGGGGGGGGGGAGGAGGATTCAGGAGGGAGGAGAAGGTGGCAAAGAGCTTCCTAGGGTTAGAGGCAGATGCTTGGAATTTAGAGTGGTAGAAAGTGGCTTTAGCAGCAGAGACAGAAGAGGAAAATGTAGAGAGGAGGGAGTGAAAGGATGCCAGGTCCGCAGGGAGGCGAGTTTTCCTCCATTTCCGCTCGGCTGCCCGGAGCCCTGTTCTGTGAGCTCGCAATGAGTCGTCGAGCCACGGAGCGGGAGGGGAGGACCGAGCCGGCCTGGAGGATAGGGGACATAGAGAGTCAAATGATGCAGAAAGGGAGGAGAGGAGGGTTGAGGAGGCAGAATCAGGAGATAGGTTGGAGAAGGTTTGGGCAGAGGGAAGAGATGATAGGATGGAAGAGGAGAGAGTAGCGGGGGAGAGAGAGCGGAGGTTGGGACGGCGCGATACCATCCGAGTAGGGGCAGTGTGGGAAGTGTTGGATGAGAGCGAGAGGGAAAAGGATACAAGGTAGTGGTCGGAGACTTGGAGGGGAGTTGCAATGAGGTTAGTGGAAGAACAGCATCTAGTAAAGATGAGGTCAAGCGTATTGCCTGCCTTGTGAGTAGGGGGGGAAGGTGAGAGGGTGAGGTCAAAAGAGGAGAGGAGTGGAAAGAAGGAGGCAGAGAGGAATGAGTCAAAGGTAGACATGGGGAGGTTAAAGTCACCCAGAACTGTGAGAGGTGAGCCGTCCTCAGGAAAGGAGCTTATCAAGGCATCAAGCTCATTGATGAACTCTCCAAGGGAACCTGGAGGGCGATAAATGATAAGGATGTTAAGCTTGAAAGGGCTGGTAACTGTGACAGCATGGAATTCAAAGGAGGCGATAGACAGATGGGTAAGGGGAGAAAGAGAGAATGACCACTTGGGAGAGATGAGGATCCCGGTGCCACCACCCCGCTGACCAGAAGGTCTCGGGGTGTGCGAGAACACGTGGGCAGACGAAGAGAGAGCTTTAGGAGTAGCAGTGTTATCTGTGGTGAGCCATGTTTCCGTCAGTGCCAAGAAGTCGAGGGACTGGAGGGACGCATAGGCTGAGATGAGCTCTGCCTTGTTGGCCGCAGATCGGCAGTTCCAGAGGCTACCGGAGACCTGGAACTCCACGTGGGTCGTGCGGGCTGGGACCACCAGGTTAGAGTGGGCGCGGCCACGCGGTGTGAAGCGTTTGTATGGTCTGTGCAGAGAGGAGAGAACAGGGATAGACAGACACATGGTTGACAGGCTACAGAAGAGGCTACGCTAATGCAAAGGAGATTAGAATGACAAGTGGGCTACACGTCTCGAATGTTCAGAAAGTTAAGCTTACGTTGCAAAAAAATAAAAATAAAATACAAGATCTTATTGACTAAAATGATATAGTACTGCTGGCTGGTGAAGTAGCCTGGCTAGCAGTGGCTACGTTGTTGAAAGTGAAGCTGGCTAGGTAACCTCGACAATTTCACTAAATTTCTCTGAACTACACAATTATCGTGGATACAAGGACAGCAAAGACAACTAGCTAACACTACGCTAATCAAGTCGTTCCGTTGTAATGTAAGTTTCAACAGTGCTGCTATTCGGTAGAAGTTGGCTAGCTAGCAGTGTTGGCTAGGTAGGAGGACGGCAGCGCGGCAGGCGAAAATAGCTGGCTAGCTAACCGATAATTACTCAAAGCTACACAATTATCTTAGATACAAAGATAGCAAAGAAAACTATGTAGCTAGCTAACACTACACAAGTCAAGTCGTTCCGTTGTAATGTAATCGTTTCTACAGTGCTGCTAATCGGTGGCTAGCTGGCTAGCTAGCAGGGTTTACTACGTTACGTTACGTTAGGGCGAAAATACCTGGCTAGCGAACCTCAGCGAACCTTGATAACTACACAATTATCACCGATACAAAGACGGCTATGTAGCCAGCTAAGTAGCTAGCTAAGATCGAACAAATACAAATCAAAGATAGCAAAGACAACTGTGTAGTCAGCCAACACTACACTGATCAAGTCGTTCCGTTGTAATGCACTCGTTTCTACAATGCTGCTATTCGGTGGCAAGCTGGCTAGCTAGCAGTGTTGGCTACGTTGCGTTACGTTAGGGCGAAAATAGCTGGCTGGCGAACCTCAATAACTACACAATTATGTTTGATGCAAAGACGGCTATGTAGCTAGCTAAGATCAAACAAATCAAACCGTTGTACTGTAATGAAAATGAAAATCAGACCGTTGTACTATAATGAAATGTAATGAAAAGTTATACTACTATTCGGTAGACGGTGGACGTTTGCTAGCTGCTGGGCAGATAGCAGTGTGGACTACGATAGGCGACGAAATACGATAATTACGCAATTATCTTTTATACACAGACGGCTAAGTAGCTAGCCAAGAAGAAATTGCTAAGGTTAGACAAATTAAACCGTTGTACTATAATGAAATGTAATGAAATGTAATGAAAAGTTATACTACCTGCAGAGCGAATGCAAATGCGACCGCTCGCTCCAAACCGGATGTGGGTGTGGGTATGTGGTACCGGATGTGGGTATTTTAAGAATGTGAAATGTCAGAATAATAGTAGAGTGATTTATGTCAGCTTTTTATTTCTTTCATCACATTCCTATTGGTTCAGAAGTTTACATACATTCAATTAGTATTTGGTAGCATTGCCTTTAAATTGTTTAACTTGGGTCAAACATTTCGGCTAGCCTTCCACAAGCTTCCCACGATAAGTTGGGTGAATTTTGGCCCATTCCTCCTGACAGAGCTGGTGTAACTTGAGTCAGATTTGTAGGCCTCCTTGCTCGCATGTGCTTTTCCAGTTCTGCCCACAAACTTTCTACCGGATTGAGGTCAGGGCTTTGTGATGGCCACTCCATTACCTAGACTTTGTTGTCCTAAAGCCGTTTTGCCACAACTTTGGAAGTATGCTTGGGATCATTGTCCATTTAGAAGACCCATTTGCGACCAAGCTTTAACTTCCTGACTGGTGTCTTGAGATGTTGCTTCAATATATCCACATAATTTTCCTCCCTCATGATGCCATTTATTTTGTGAAGTGCACCAGCCCGTCCTGCAGCAAAGCACCCCCACAACATGATGCTGCCACCCCTGTGCTTCACGGTTTGGATGGTGTTCTTCGGCTTGCAAGCCTCCCCCTTTTTCCTCCAAACATAACGATGGTCATTATGGCCAACTAGTTCTATGTTTGTTTCATCAGACCAGAGAACATTTCTCCAAAAAGTATAATTTTTGTACCCGTGTGCAGTAGCAAACCGTAGCATGGCTTTTTTATGGCGGTTTTGGAGCTGTGACTTCTTTCTTGCTGAGCGGCCTTTCAGGTTATGTCGATATAGGACTCGTTTTACTGTGGATATAGATACTTTTGTACCTGTTTCCTCCAGAATCTTCACACGGCCCTTAGCTGTTGTTCTGGGATGGATTTGCACTTTTCGCACCAAGGTACGTTCATCTCTGGGAGACAGAACGTGTCTCCTTCCTGAGCGGTATGATGGCTGCGTGGTCCCACGCTGTTTATACTTGCGTACTATTGTTTGTACAGATGAAGGTGGTACCTTCAGGTGTTTGGAAATTGCTCCCAAGGATGAACCAGACTTGTGGAGGTCTACAAGTTTTTTCTGAGTTCTTGGCTGATTTCTTTTGATTTTCCCATGATGTCAAGCAAAGAGGCACGGAGTTTGAAGGTAGGCCTTGAAATACATCTACAAGTACACCTCCAATTGACTCAAATTATGTCAATTAGCCTATCAGAAGCTCCTAAAGCCATGACATAATTTTCTGGAATTTTCCAAGCTGTTTAAAGGCACAGCCAACTTAGTGTATGTAAACTTCTGACCCACTGGAATTGTGATACAGTGAAATAATCTGTCTGTAAACAATTGTTGGAAAAATTACTTGTGTCATGCACAAAGTAGATGTGCTAACCGACTTGCCAAAACTATAGTTTGTTAACAAGAAATTTGTGGAGTGGTTGAAAAACAAGATTGAACTACTCCAACCTAAGTGTATGTAAACTTCCGCATTCAACTGTATCTCCATTCAGTACCACTGTCTGACCATGGACACTAGTCCAGGAGGCTATATCTGAGCTTGAAGTAAGACAAAGCTAATGTGTGAGTTAATCTCTCAACCTCTTATTGCTAGTAGTCTTCCTGGTCATGTCTGTCTAGGGAAAAGGGGCTTTCCCTGCCTGTCTCCCTTCTCTCCCTCGGGTCCTCACTTCCAATAGAGGTTAAAGCCGCCTCAAATGGTGCACATGTGTGATAAACACTCCCCGAGCTTTGAAGTCAATTGAGCTCCTACAATGGCCGCCTGCTTCTCAAATTCCCCCAGTTTGAAAACCGAGAAACCTCTTTTGTACATCAGGCAGCCTTTGTGCCAACCCCTTGTTCAAAGTATGTAGTTTCCCTCCAGTTATGGAACACTGGATTCCTATTATAGTAATGTCTGTGGTTTATATCATACAGTTCCTTCAGAAAGTATTCATACCCCATGTCTTATTTCACATTTTGTTGTTACAGCCTAAATTAAATTGCTTTGTTTCTCACCCATCTACACACACTACCCCATAATGACAAAGTCTAAACATGGTTTTGCAAGTTTATTGAAAAATTAAATATCTCCTTTACGTAAATATTCACACCCCTGAGTCAATACTTTGTAGAAACACCTTTGGTAGTGATTACAGCTGTGAGTCTTTCTGGGTAAGTCTCCAAGAGCTTTTCAGACCTGGATTGTGCAAAATTTGCACACTTTTTATTGTTTTCTAAATTCTTCAAGCTCTGTCAAATTAGTTGTTGATTGTTGTTAGACAAACATTTTCAGATCTTATCATAGTTTTTCAAGTATACTAAACACAAATATAAACGCAACATGTAAAGTGCTGGTCCCATGTTTCATGAACTGAAATGAAAGATCCCAGAAATGTTCCATATTCACAAAAAGCTTTTTTGTGTGCACACATTTCTTTACATCACTGTTAGTGAGCATTTCTCATTTTCCAAGATAATCCATCTACCTGACAGGTGTGGCATATCAAGAACGTTATTAAACAGCATGATCATTACACAGGTCTCACAACCGCAGAACACGTGTATGGCCCGTGTATGGCCCCTGGCATGTGTATGGCCCGTGTATGGCCCCTGAGTGTCTCAGCAGTCTAAGGCACTGCATCTCAGACACCCTGGTTCAAATCCAGGCTGTATCACAACCGGCCAAGATTGGGAGTCCCATAGGGCGGTGCACAATTGGCCCAGCGTCATCCGGGTTTGGCCGGTGTAGGCCGTCATTGTAAATAAGAATTTGTTCTTAACTGACTTGTCTAGTTAAATAAAAATAAAGGAATTAAAAATGGCATTGTGTGGGTGAGCGGTTTGCTGATGTCATTATTGAACAGAGTGCCCCATGGTGTGGTTATGGTATGGGCAGGCATAAGCTACGGACAACGAACACCATTGCATTTTATTGATGGCAATTTGAATGGACAGAGTCACCGTGACGAGATCCTGAGGCCCATTGTTGTGTCATTCATCCATCACCTCATGTTTCAATATTTATAATGCACGGCCCCATGTTGCAAAGATCTGTACACAATTCCTGGAAGCGTACTTCCATGGCCTGCATACTCACCAGACATCTCACCCCTTGAGCCTTTTGGGATGCTCTGGATCGATGTGTACTACAGCGTATTTCAGTTCCCTCCAATATCCAGCAACTTCGCACAGCCATTGAGGAAGAGTGGGACAACATTCCACAGGCCACAATCAACAGACTGATCAACTCTGTTCGAAGGAGATGTTGTCCTGCATGAGGCAAATGGTGGTCACACCAGATAATGATTGGTTTTCTGATCCACGCCCCCACCTTTAACTTCTCTGGGGTAGGTGAGACGCTAACGTCCCACCAGGCCAACATCCGGCGAAGCTGCAGAGAGCTAACATTTTAAATACACCATTCGTTGTATTTAACATTCTTGTAAATACAAGTATCTTACATCATTTAAAAGATGAACGTCTTATTAATCCAGCCGCTGTGTCAGATTTCAAAAAGGTTTACTGCAAAAGCAAACATGCGATTTTCTGAGGACGGCGCCCCACACACACACAAGTATTACTAGCATTTTCCAACCAAGCATTAACATCACGAAGGTCAGAAATAACAATCAAATAAATCGCTTACCATTAAAGATCTTGCTCTGGTGGCAATGCCAAGTGTCCTAACTACACAGTGAATGTTTGTTTTGTTTGATAAAATCAATTTTTATAGCCTAACACGAAACATTTGTAAACCGGTTGCGTCGTGATTTCCGTCTCGTTCAACTTTGGACGAAGCGTTCGTGGTAATTACACACACTAAACAAAAGTTTATCCAGCCATTGTTGGTTTCATTGCAATCCTCTGGTTGTTACTAACACAACCATACATGATGGCTCTTTTCCCGGGACGTATTGACCGAAACAAACCGATTTGAAGACACCAATCAATGACCTCATTGCGCACCAATGGTAGGACCGGTCTATCTTTGATTGACTGTATTTTGGCCCAATGGCCACTGATCATCTAGAAATCTAGCTTGGAAGATAGCCAATGAGCTGAGGTAAACAGCAATATGTAATGGTTATACGTTTGAAGACCAGCCTTTGTCGTAAACTCTGGCGTAAAAGAGGTTCATTCGCCATTGCAAATTCTACTTGACGGAGCCACGAGTGTTACGCATAGCAGTACATATTCAATAGCATTTTCAACAAGTTTATATATTTAAATTATGGCGAATAAATCAGGAAAAGCTAAAACAAAGTCTATGTATACAGATTTAACCCAAATTATAGAGGAAATTGATACAGACAGCCCCCCCATCTCACAGCTAGCCTCCAGGGAGCTGCTCATCCAGGAGCTTGCTAGCTACAGCAAGTCCACTGCAGCACCTTCTGCTCCAACCAGTGGTGTTCACCTGCTCAGATTCATCTCTGCAGGCATAAATGTGCCTCAGGGCAAAAAGGGCACAGTAGGGAGACGTCGTTGTGCCCTTTGTCACAGGAAATGGGTACCCCAAAGAAGTTAAATAGTTTTTTTTAAATCTGTGACCAACAGATGCAGATCTGTATTCCCAGTCATGTGACATCCATAGATTCGGGCTTAATGAAGGTATTTCAATTGACTGATTCTTCCTTATAAACTTAACTCAGTAAAATCTTTGAAATTGTTGCATATTGCATTTTAGATTTTTGTTCAGTATACATTTTTAGTCAACTGTATCACAGCCACTCAGGAACATTCACTGTCTTCTTGGTAAGCAACTCCAGTGTAGATTTAGCCTCGTGTTTTTCGTTTTATTGTCCTCGCGAAAGGTGAATTCCTCTCCTAGTGTCTGGTGGAAAGCCGACTGAACCAGGTTTTCCTGTAGGATTTTGCCTGTGCTTAGTTCCATTGCATTTATTTTTTTATCCTGAAAAACTCCCCAGTCCTTAAGATTTACAAGCATACCCATAACATGATGCAGCCACCACTATGCTTGAAAATATGGAGAGTGGTACTCAGTAATGAGTTGTATTGAATTTGCCCCAAACATAACACTTTTTATTCTGGACAAAAAGGGAATTGCTTTGCCACATTTTTTGCAGTATTACGTTAGTGCCTTGTTGCAAACAGGAAGCATGTTTTGGAATATTTTTTCTTCTGAACAGGCTTCCTTTTCACTCTGTTAATTAGGTTAGTATTGTTGAGTAACTACAATGTTTTTGATCCATCTTCAGTTTTCATTTAACTCAACTGTTTTAAAGTCACCATTGACTTTAACCTTGTGGTGAAATCCTCTACGGCAACTGAGTTAGGAAGGACGCCTGTATCTTTGTAGTGACTGGGTGTATTGATACACCATCCAATGTGTAATTAATAACTTCACTATGCTCAAAGGGATGTTCAATGTCTGCTTCTTTTTTTATATTTTTTTATCCATCTACCAATAGGTGCCTTTCTTTGCGAGGCATTGGAGAACCTCCCTGGTCTTTGTGGTTGAGTCTGTTTTGAAATTCACTGCTCAACTGGGTGACCTTACAGATAATTCTGAGTGGGTTACAGAGATGAGGTATTTATTAAAAAATCATGTTAAACACTTATTGCACACAGAGTCCATGCAACTTATTATGTGACTTGTTAAGCACATTTTTACTCCTGAACTTTTCATTGAATTTTATTTAACCTTTATTTAACTAGGCAAGTCAGTTATGAACAAATTCGTATTTACAATGACTGCCAAACCCTAACCCGGACGACGCTGGGCCAATTGTGTGCCGCCCTATGGGACTCCCAATCACGGCCGGTTGTGATACAGCCTGGAATTGAACCAGGGTCTGTAGTGACGCCTCTAGCACTGAGATGCAATGACTTAGAACGCTGTACCACTCGGGAGCCCCATTTTAAAACGTATTTAGGCTTGCCATAAGAAAGTGGTTGAATACTTATTAACTCGACAATTTAGCTTTTCATTTTTTATTAATTTGTTAGCATTTCTAATAAACATAATTCCACTTTGGCATTGTGTGTAGTCCAGTGAAACAACATCTCAATTTAATCCATTTTAAGTTCAGGCTGTAACACAACAAAATGTGGAAAAGTCAAGGGGTGTGAATACTTTCTGAAGGATTTGCAAGTGAATGTTCAACCTCAGCTGCCCATTTACTAACTGACCTTTTGATGCTGCTAGGCTAATTTCCACCCCCATCAGCGGTAGTAAACGCCAGTCTCCATTTGTAGACTTACATGCTGACAAGACCAGGGCACGTGTGCGCCATCGTCCGCGTGTTGATTTTGTCCATCCACACCAGACGTGATCAGGACACGTATGATGAAATATCAAAAAGAACTCTGAATATATTCTTTTGGGGACAGGTCAAAAGCCATGAAATACTCATGGCCATTTAGCTAGCTTGGCCATTTGCTGCTGGCCATTTTGCTGCTGCTAGCTAATTTGTTCTGGGATATATACATTGGGTTGTTATTTTACCACAAGGTTCTCTACTCTGACAGTTAATCCACAGATAAAAGGGTAAACTGAGTTTGTTTCTAGTAATATCTCCTCCTTCAGTCTTCTTCTACCTCTTTGGACTTTATATGTCAGTTGGCAACCAACTTTAAGGTGCATTACCACCACCAACTGGACTGGAGTGTGGACCTCATTTCATCTTTCAATCATCCATGTGGGTATATGCTCCTAAAAACCAATGAGGAAATGGGAGAGGCAGGACTTGCAGCGCATCAAGAGTCAAAAATAGAACTAAGTTCTAGTTTAGCACCTGGCTACGCAGTGTCAGATACTGCAGAGGCTAATGAAACCCAGTTCGACTAGCGTTGCCGCTGCCTGCTCCCTGCCTTCCAATGCCTGACACGGGGGGAAAGAGCGCAAGCAGTTTGGATGAAATGATTGAATAACCTGTATGTGTAAATTGATATTGTGGTCAGCATGTTAGGCTACTGTGGTTTCTCGATATGAATGTTGTGTATTTTAGAAATAAAACCACACTGGCAGTATCCCTCTATTAATATCTGCAGAGCTCCCCCCAGCCTCCCCTCCCTGCATAGCCTGCATTATTAACGAGCCCTCTACCAATTAAAATGGATGAAACTGCTCTTGAGGATATTTGATCAGGTAAGATCTCTGATTAGCATATCTGATGGATCTGCTTTCACACACTGATTAGAACCTTCCCAAAGGCCCCGGGACCACTTTAAAGGAACAACTCCTGCACAAATTAGACTTAGACCTAAAGCACACTGGGTTGCTGACTAGCCTAGACGCCCATGACTTTTGAATCTGTGACACCCAAACCGCCAGGCCCACTTAGCCCAGCACCACTGCTGCCTCCTCCCCTTTTGTGATGAAGCTGGCTGTTCATTCATTTCTTATTTGGACGTGTATAACAGGATTAGTCGTCTTTGTATTTGGGAGCCAGTGTAAAGAGAGGCGCTCCCCTCCTCTTACTGTAAAAGTGAAGCTCCCTCCCGCAGACAATGGTTGAGACATTGGGTATGCGTGCGTATGTGTGTAGCTGCTAAATGAGGCCAGGAACACAGTCCCAGTGCTAGGAGATAAGGAGGGATCTCCTGTGTATATGTGCAGGCCAGATGGGACCTGCGCTGCCAACCACGATAAACTCTTCTCCTTTCTTCAGGAGTGTGGGAGGAGACGAGCTTACTCTTTGAGCCAAGTCCAATCATTCTTGCATGGCTTGGATCCTAGCTTTCTGGGCTTGCCAGCTCCAACGCATACATTTGGGATGAAGTACGTCAGTCTCTGCTTGTGGCTGGTTAGCCACAAGTTCAAAGAATAGGCCTACCTAGTAGACAGACCGGGGACTGATAATGTAATTGACGATATGCAACCCAATTAGACATGTAATGTCCCCTATTTTTGGAGGGTGATTTGCACTTCTAGGACTAAAGCTTATTCTTAGACGTTGGCCCATTCTAAGAAGGCCTACTTAGATTCTCAGTGTATGGGCTGAGGTGCTGAAGGGCTCAGCAGTAGGTAGGATAATCCTCCTCCAAAGCTATATGTCAATGCTTGTCAGTCTAGTGGTCTGACCATTGCTCACCATCTGTCTGTCTGTCTGTTCAGAGGTGTGTAGCACATCTAAACTGGTTTTAGTTGGGCCTGTGGCGTGATTCAATTTTTTCCCCCCTAGAATATGCGAGTGTGTAGGTCTGTGTCTTAAGTGTGAGAGCCAGGGTTGACCTGATTGCAGCAGATAGAGCCGCTCTCTAGTCTACTATCCCACATGCCTCTGTGTGCTGCTGGCCAGGTCTGGCAGGCAGCTGTAGCTAGCCCTTGTGTGGTTTTGATGTCAGCACATCTGAAGTGTCAGATACTGCAGAGGCTAATGAAACCCAGTTCGACTAGCGCTACCGCTGCCTGCTCCCTGCCTTCCAATGCCTGGCACGGGGGGAAAGAGCAGCCAATTAATAGCTACTGCAACAACTTGTTACTGGAGGAGGCTAACTGACTGTCTGCCATGGTGCCTGGTGGAGAGATTGGCTGAGATGATCTTTACTGTGTTTTCACAAAGGAGTTTGGGTCAAAATACTGAAACATTGGGTTGTGGTGCAAGGTAGTTTTAGAATGGTGTACTCTGTACTGTACGTTGTTATTCTGTTGTATTTCCTTTATCAGTTTGTTGTTCCTATTCCAGTCGTGGCCCTATTGGTTCTCTGTGTAGAGGGGCTGTGTTGCCAGCCGTCCCCTATAGCCCACCAGAGAGCAACCCTTAACCTCCGACTAGTGATGATTGAATTGCCCTCACCCCCTGATACACAACAGACTAGAACACTGCCTCTTGCCCCTTTCTCTCCCTCTCTACGTTTTTCTTCTTCTTTGTATTGTAATGCCGGATCTTGGCTCAGTGCCCAGTTTCATCCATTGATGTCTCTCTCTCCCTCCCTACTCTGCTCTGTTTCCTCCCTCGCTCCCTCGGTTTCAGCAAAGTCCAAACTCTCCTCTCGCTGTTGCTGTGGCAAGGGAGGCAGCATACCTCTTTGGAATGCAAGCATGCACATTCCTACACACACATGCACACGCCCAGGAGACATCCACCCACCACCCACCCAACCAGTGCCTTGGCAGCTCTGTAGGTCATTGTGTTTGGCACGTGGCCCTGGGTAGGGGGGTGTCCCACCACCCTGCATCCCCTCTACCCCCTGCCTGACTCCACTGGTCCCTGGCAGACAGCTCCTGCTGAGTAAGGAACAGAGCATCTCTTTTGTTCTCTGTCTGTAGTCAGGCTAAATAGATAGGCAGCTACTGCTGCTGCTACAACCATGCCCATCATTTTCTATTCTGGAGGGCTGTGGGGGGGGGACAGGAGAAAGATGAAACAATCACTTTCATTACCACACTCCTCCATGCCCCATGTGGTGTGGTAGTTCAGACTGTCTATCTCTCCCCCTTTAAACAAATTCAATTTTTTCTTTCCCAACCCATAAGTCAATATCTTTTTTGTGAAATAGCAGATGTTTAATCTAGTTGTGGGATCAACCTTTTCTCCTTCATTTCACATAGTAACCCTACCCTGGCTCTCCTCTCCAGGCGATATGTCTGAACAGACAGAAAATCTGTTCAAGGTGGAGCTTCCTGGCATTCGTTACCCCGCAGGATAAAGTTGTTTCATAATCTACGTTCACGACCACATTCGTGAGCATAGTACTCTACTGTGTGTGTGTGTGTGGTGCGTTTAATTGCCTGGTGCTGGTAGTAGTGTGTAGTACTATTAGCTGTGTTTTGTTGTGTTTACTGGAGAGGCCAGTGTTTGGCTAACTGCCGGCCAGGTCCTAGTCTGAGGTTTAAAAACCTCCATTTTGAACAAAGGGGCAGCTAGTCAGCCCAGAGCCCAGACGAAAGCCTCTGTTTTGAACAAAGGGGCAGCTAGTCAGCCCAGAGCCCAGACGAAAGCCTCTGTTTTGAACAAAGGGGCAGCTAGTCAGCCCAGAGCCCAGACGAAAGCCTCTGTTTTGAACAAAGGGGCAGCTAGTCAGCCCAGAGCCCAGACGAAAGCCTCTGTTTTGAACAAAGGGGCAGCTAGTCAGCCCAGAGCCCAGACGAAAGCCTCTGTTTTGAACAAAGGGGCAGCTAGTCAGCCCAGAGCCCAGACGAAAGCCTCTGTTTTGAACAAAGGGGCAGCTAGTCAGCCCAGATCCCAGACGAAAGCCTCTGTTTTGAACAAAGGGGCAGCTAGTCAGCCCAGAGCCCAGACGAAAGCCTCTGTTTTGAACAAAGGGGCAGCTAGTCAGCCCAGAGCCCAGACGAAAGCCTCTGTTTTGACTTCCTCCTATTCATTCACTTGGGTAAAGAAAAAAATGTATAATTGAAAAACATCCTCACTTCTCACAAGAAAGGAAAATAAGAAAAGGTTTATTTGAGTGAGAACCCTTTTGAAAGCAGGCTTTTATGTACCTGGAGAGTTGTTGCTGTATTGCCCAGCTAACTCAATCAAGGACGGACAGTGACGTGTGCCAGGTCAGGCGGGTCCAGCTGGCGCTTGCCCATGCTTTTGTTTTACCATGCTCAGTATTCAGTCCACGGCAAACATTGTTGTTAGCGTTCACTGTCTTTTTGTGATGGCAACGACCTTGATGTGAGGAGGGAAGGAGGGACTGGGAGGAGGTGAACCCAACAGCCTGTATTGTAACTAAGCCATGTTGATGAGATGAGCCACTGTGGTTTAAGGCACCGGAAGGAAACCACATTGCTACTGCCTGCTAGTGAAGGTTATTACTAGTTACTAGTCCTCAGACAGCTTAAGTATTTAAAAAAAGAGGATGAGGACTAGTAATAGCCTAACCTTTCAATAACATGAAAGTCCTCAGCGTTTCTGATGCCACTTCCTTTGGGGTTAGATTATGTCTGTGTGACACTGGCTGGAAAACATCTCCATCCACTGCAGTATGATCACTATGGGTCTTTAAGCACAGGAGGTTATTACATGCTAAAGAGACAAACTTTTCTCCTGCCATTCTGTCTATTTAATTATTCAGTGGAGAGGAGGCGGGTTCAAGCCAACTCAGAGGAGTTGTTTGGTTGGCTGTCTCTCTGTGCGGTGTCCTCTGGTAGGCGAGGCTCTTTAACCAGTCTGGAGTGCTACTTTATGAATATTCACCCCAGCATCCCTGGTGACCAAGGCAGTGTTTTAAATCTACATAATTTGTCTTTAAGTGCCTTTCAGACGGCTTTTTCCTTTCTGTTGCTCTCCGGAAAAGGAGCCATGCTTATTAATCAAGCTCTCTTTGTGAGAGAAGGCTGCGGCTGGTCCAAAAGCTACTCAAACGCTCCTGCTGGATGAAGCCAAAGGCCATTTTTAAAGCACTTGTATCAATGTCCATTCTCTTCACGTACAGTTTAAATGAGATACACTACATGGCTAAAAGTATGGACATTAATATGGAGTTGGTCCCCCTTTTGCTGCTATAACAGCCTCCACTCTTCTGGGAAGGCTTTCCACTAGATGTTGGAACATTGCTGCTGGAACTTGCTTCCATTCAGCCACAAGAGCATTAGTGAGGTCGTGCACTGATGCAGTGGCGTGAAAATACGTTAAAAAAAATAGAAAATTAGGTATATTTTCTATTTATATTTTTGGCTACTTTTACTTCACTACATTTCTAAACAAAATGATGTACTTTTTACTCCATACATTTTTCCTTGACACCCAAAAGCACCAAAAGTTCAATTTTCAATGTTTAGCAGGACAGGAAAGAAAACGTCCCTGGTCACCCTACTGCCTCTGATCTGGAGGACTCTCTGAACACAAAATACTTTAATTTGGTTATCAGTAAAAAAAATAACATTGTGCTGTCTGATCTTCTTATTATAAGCAATTTGAAATTAGTTTTTACTTTTGATACTTAAGTATATTTAAAACCAAATAGTTTAGTAGTGTTTTTCTTGGTGACTTTAACTTGAGGAATTTTCTATGAAGGTGTCTTTACTTTTACTGAAGTATGACAGTTGGGTACTTTTTCCACCACTGCTCTGATGTTGGGTGATTAGGCCTGGCTTGCAGTCGGCGTTCCAATTCATCTCAAAGGTGTTGGATGGGAATGAGGTCAGGGTTCTGTGCAGGCCAGTCAAGTTCTTCCACATTGATCTTGACAAACCATTTCTGTATGGACCTCGCTTTGTACACGGAGGCATTGTCATGCTGAAACAGGAATGGGCCTTCCCCAAACTGTTGCCACAAAGTTGGAAGCACAGAATCACCTAAACCATGAAAAACAGCCCTAGACCATTATTCCTCCTCCCACAACCTTCAGTTGGCACTATACATTGGGGCAGGTAGCGTTCTCCTGGCATCCCTGAAAACCCAGATTCGTCGGGTTGGACTGCCAGATGCTAAAGTGTGATTTATCACTCCAGAGAACGTGTTTCCATTGCTCCAGAGTCCAGCTTTACACCACTCCAGCCGACGCTTGTTATTGCGCATGGTGATCTTAGGCTTGTATGCAGCTGCTCGGCCATGGAAACCCCTTTCACGAAGCTCCCGACAAACAGTTATTTTGCTGACGTTGCTTCCAGAGGCAGTTTGGAACTCGGTAGTGAGTGTTGCAATAGAGAACAGATGATTTTTATGTGCTAAGCACTTCAGCCCTCAGCGGTCCTGTTCTGTGAGCTTGTGTGGCCTATAACTTCACTGCTGAGCCGTTGCTGCTCCTAGACATTTCCACTTCACAATGACAGTACTTACAGTTGACCGGAGCATCTCTAGCAGGGCAGAAAGTTGCCGAACTGACTTGTTGGAAAGGTGACATTCTATGACTGTACCACTTTGACACTCACTGAGCTCTTCAGTACATGCCATTCTACTGCCAATGTGTGTCTAATTTTATACCCCTGTCAGCAATGGGTGTGGCTGAAATAATAGCCAAATCCACTAATTTGAAGGGGTGTCCACATACTTGTGTGTACATTGGAGTACGGGTGGAGAGAATGGAGAATGGTAGGTGCTGGGTGTGTATTGTCGAGAGTGCATATTTGAATTACTCAAATGATAAAAGGCACTTGTTCTAGCTTTTCTAATGATGTTTCTCCCTCCCTCCCTCCCTCCGTCCCTCCCTTCCACACTGCAGCATGATACACACTGCTCAGCTCTTGGATTTCAACACTGGCCATGCTTGTTTTTACTGGCACCCATTGTCTATACATCCATAATTATAAAGCTTGCATTATTGTTGGTTTAGTCTGAAGTTGTCTTTCTCCACTGGCCTATTGTTTTTTGGGGTGTGCCTATCAATACAGGCATTGCAGCCTAATGGGCACTGAATGCACACCACCCCCTGACTCTCGGTCTGCCACCCCTGATGCCTCTGTCTGCCGTGAATGGAGTGCCATGGAAAGCCTCTATTTACCCATAGACCGCCTACAAAGCAGAGGCGCCCTATGTGGAAAGGAGGACAGAGAACGAAAGAGTAAGCAGAACCTAGACAACATACCACCCAACACTCGTGTCATGGCTCAGGCTCACGCGCTCTGTGGGTGTTGTAAGGTTCCTCATCCATGTCTCATGTACTTTGGTTCACAATGTTTTCTGAATGTTGGGTCAGTATGAAAATGGGTAAATTGAAGGAAAGATTCCACAGGACTTTGTAGATGGACACAAAGGTAGACAGAGAATTCTGTCTCCATGCAGGCTAGTTTCTACTAATGGCCGTCCCTCTGTCTGGATGGAATTTGGTACTTTAGAATCTGGGTCCATTGAGTGGGCTGGCTTTATGTGTCTCTCAGCGCTTGCCTTAGAGGGGCTGTCACTGGTGAGCTGCTCTTTTCAGAGTGTCAGGGCCATGTGAATGAATCATGGCTGTCTAGGGATTGGGCCTTTTCTTTGTAAACATAGCAGAGCCAAAGTGCATTGTGGTATTGTTTACTGAGCCTTTTATTCTGGCTGCATGCGCATGTGTGAACGCTTGACATTATTTGGTGCGGGCCTGAATGAGCTGGTGTCCCCCAGGTTATTGAGCTGACTTGTTTTTTGGACTCTAAAATAAACTGACAAGAGACAAGTTCGCTGTTCTCATTTTTACATTGTGGACTCCGTGTTTTCTGCCGAAGAGAGACTGATATTTCACTTACCTAAACTGGCGTCATACCAACAAGATGTAAGGGCGGTGTAGTGACTGCGGAATTACTGTTGGAATGTTTCACCGCAGTGCTAGGTAACCGTGGGGGATTGTGTTCCGAGCGCCATCAATGTCCTTTGGCACCTCATATCTTATTTCTGTTCTTCTTCCTCCTCCTTCTCTTTCTTTGCTATGCAGCATCTCAGTGGCAGCAGCAGTGGTTTCCAGGGCCCTGCTTCCAAGCTGACGCCTGCTAACCGCTGTTTAGGCTTTGTGGGCAACAATGGCAGGCCAGGCCTCTGCCTGAGGCCTAGACAGACCCGGCGAGAACAAAGGGTCCCTGTGAATCCTGGGCCCAGTGGGCAGCCGGTGAAGGGGGAATAAAGCAGGTCACAGTGAGATTAAGACTGCACTGTGTGCATGTGGAGGGGAGCGGGGAGCGAGCGCATCATTGGGCTTTTTTCAGGGTGCGTGCCAGCTCACAAGGCAAGGCAGTCCCCAGAAAGAAAGGAAGGGAGGGGTGAAAGAAGACGGCCTAGAGAAGGGGGCAGACAATGGAGGGGTTTGAGTTGGAGGGGGAATAAGGGGAGGAGTGGTAATTAGAGATGCCGCCATTACATTGCCTCGCTTCTGCTGATCTGAAGCCTGTCTTTACAGAACACAACTTACCTTCAAGGTCCCAGGCAGCATCATAATGCATGCAAGACAAAGCTTCACATCAAGCTCCGTCCTTTGTTTTCAGGCCCTCTGGTTTTGTCATTGTCCATATGCTATGCTTGGCTTGATGAGCATTTTATGAATTCGACCAGAAGCCCAATTGCGGATCGGAGATTGCTAGCTTGTTATTGGACCAATGGAGATGTCATCTCACCTCAGTCATACATTTGTTCTTCACTGCCGTGTCATTATGGCCGTTGTTGTGCGAGAGAAATGGTTTGGCGTGTGAGGTGAGGATGAGGTTGGAGTCTCGACAATCTCCCGGTATATTTAGACTTTCTAAGCTTCTTATAAGGTTCTTGTCCTTCCTTGAAGTTTACTTCTGTTTGTTTCCATCTGAGACTGGTTTACAACTCAAGGTAACTAACTTTTGTTAGAAATGGAGACGATAAAACTGAGCGTACAAAACATTAGAAACACCAGTTCTTTCCATGACATACACTGACCAGGTCAAAACTATGATCCCTTATTGATGTTCAATCCATTTCAATCAGTGTAGAGGAGACGGGTTAAATAAGTATTTTTCAGCCACGAGACCATTGAGACATAGATTGTGTATGTGTGCCACTCAGAGGGTGAATAGGCAAGGCAAAATACTCAAGTGTCTTTGAACAGGGTATGATAGTAGGTGCCAGGCGCACCGGTTTGAGTGTGTCAAGAACTGCAACGCTGCTGGGTTTTTCAAGAATGGTCCACCACCCAACGCACATCCAGCCAACTTGACACAACCGTGGGAAGCATTGGAGTCAACATGGGCCAGCATCCCTGTCGAAGGTTTTCGACACCTTGTAGAGTCTATGCCCCGAAATGGGGTGGGGGTGGGTGGGGTGGGTTTGGGGGGGGTGTTCAATGTTAGGAAGGTGTTCATTAGGAAGGTGTTCATCACTCAATGTTAGGAAGGTGTTCATTACGTTTTTTGCTCTGTGTATTTGCGCAACAAATGTTTTGCTTTGTCAACAGAACAAATGTTAACTTCAGAGCCTGTTTCTGTCTTTAGTCACTTGCCATTCTTTGCACATTTTCACATCGTTGACGGCAATGTTTTGCTTTTGTTTTATGAAATATAAGCCTCTTAATGCTCAGTTATCTAGCTCTGCAGACCGTGGTTCAAGAACAAACACGCCTCAAAAGAGGCATTGTGCCGCTCTGACTGCTCCTTTTCAATCACAACAAGATGGCGGCAGATGGTTTCGTGCGTGCTTGTGTAGTAAACAGGAATCCTTACATTTTAAGGGAATGCATGACAGAAGGCCAACGTGCCTTAAAAGATGAGCAATCCAGCGTTAGATGGGTGCTTTAGCGGCCATTCTGTAGAGATTGGAGAGACTAGAGGCGGTTGACATGAGCATTGTGGCAGGGTAGTGTTGAGGGGCTGAGCTGGCCTGATCTATCAGTAATTGGGGGATAAATGCAGCTTTGTGACCTTTTGGGAGCTGTCAGCTTCTCTTCTGCACCCTAGCTGCCCCTCAGCTGACCGCGGCTCCGTCCCTCCACACACAAGGCCAAGGCACAATGCGAGGTACGCAAACAAAGGCTGCAAAACACTAGATCTCTATCTTTTTATTTTGGCCTTGGGTAAGAGGTTTGCTCACACACACACAGGAGGAGGAGAAGGCTGGCCAGCTTTCTGTACACACCACCAAGGCCCTGGAAGTGCTGTACTGTGCATTGATTGGAACAACCCAGGTGTTTGTTTCCGAGGAACATTGGATAAACTGCATTTTTTCCCCTTTTGCTCTCTGATTGCACAGCGCCATTCAAGGGGAATTAAATTTACCCCCAACACACAAGGAACCTTCACTGTTGTTGCCCCACTACAGTGTCTTAACTTGGTTGGGGAAAGGGGTTTGAATATATGCTTTCTCAACTCTGCATTTTGTATGGCAGGCATGAAGACCTTGAACTTCGCTTGCTCTTTTCTTATAAAAAAAAGAAAGTTAATTACCTTTATTTAACTAGGCAAGTCAGTTAAGAACAAGTTCTTATTTTCAATTGCGGCCTAGGGAACAGTGGGTTAACTGCCTTGTTCAGGGGCAGAACGACAGATTTTTACCTTGTCAGCTCAGTGATTCGATCTTGCAACCTTTCGTTTACAAGTCCAACGCTCTAACCGCTAGGCTACCTGCCTCTAACCACTAGGCTACCTGCCTCTAACCGCTAGGCTACCTGCCTCTAACCGCTAGGCGACCTGCCTCTAACCGCTAGGCGACCTGCCTCTAACTGCTAGGCGACCTGCCTCTAACCGCTAGGCGACCTGCCTCTAACCGCTAGGCTACCTGCCTCTAACCGCTAGGCTACCTGCCTCTAACCGCTAGGCTACCTGCCTCTAACCAGTAGGCTACCTGCCTTTAACCACTAGGCTGCCTGCCTCCCTCTAGCTCTCATATTTCTCTCTTCCTCTAAGACTTCTCTCCTGCCTGCATCTATGAATGATCAGCAGTAGAATAGACTTTAGCCAGGTCTGGTTGGCATCAGGTGCTGAACAATTGTTCTGATCTTCCCCTGTGCTGCGTTGCTAGCTAATGCTACCAACACAACGACTAGCCTACAAGCTTAATACACATCACAAGGTAATTGGAAATTGGCTGAGGCATCTTATCTTAGATTTCCATAGACGTCAGTGCCTATGTTTTAAGGGACGCCCAGTGAAAGGGAGTTGATGAAACATTTTTCCCTCCTCTGTTCCATGCCATATAATTGCAGCGAGTCAGAAATAAATTGAATGTGATCATGACAAAGTTGTAATATTAACCTTTTATTTGAACAGGGTGCCATTGAGACCAAGTCTCTCTTTTTTCCCCAATGAGCCCTGCACAATACAAACACACACATCATCACAAAATACTTCAATTACAAAACATGATCATAAAACACACACACACGCCATCTTCACTTCCAGTAGAGCATTCCCCACATGGCTCCCAGTGCTGGGGCCATGATAGTGCTGTTGGGAAATCACAAATGAATCAATCAGGCCTTTATCTGATCAGCGGAGCCGGGGCCTTGTGTCATGCTGAATGTACATATACATGCGTGTTATGTGGAGATGGACTGGTGGGGGGCAGGGGTGGCTGTGTTAACCTCCTTGCTGCTGGAACAGATGGAGGGGGTGCTGGGGTAGGCTGGGTAGAGAGAGGGGGGTCCTAGGCTGTACTGTGTGTGCTGTTGGCCCTGCCCCAGCTCCCTGTCTGCCTGCCTGCTTGCCATATAGATCTCCAGCTCAGCCTCCATGGCTGATTAGAGGTTAATGGTTTAAGAGTGGGGAGGGACTGCCCTCTGATTGGTTGGCGGGTCCCGCGTGGGAGGGCCGGCGGAGTGGCAGATGGTGCAGACCCAGTGAGTGGAGCGGTGAGGGAGGGAGCACACATATGAATGGTCGTATTACAAATGTTGTATGTTAGATTGTGGTGTAATAATGTTATCTACTGTTTTATTGTTTTTGTTTTTGCCTTCATTTGTTTGGACCCCAGGAAGAGTTGACTTGGCAGCAGCTGATGAGGATCCTTAATATATACAAACGAGGGGGTTCTCTCTCTCCCTCATCTCTTTCGTTCCCTTCCTTGCTCACCTGCTATGGAAGGCCTACGCGTGTAACCTCACCGCTGCATCCAGCGAGCAGCCATCGCTGCAGTAGACAGATGGTTGGTGGATGAGTCTAAAAGCCCAGGCTAGCCCAGGCTGAGGGATCTGCAGTAGACAGATGGTTGGTGGATGAGTCTAAAAGCCCAGGCTAGCCCAGGCTGAGGGATCTGCAGTAGACAGATGGTTGGTGGATGAGTCTAAAAGCCCAGGCTAGCCCAGGCTGAGGGATCTGCAGTAGACAGATGGTTGGTGGATGAGTCTAAAAGCCCAGGCTAGCCCAGGCTGAGGGATCTGCAGTAGACAGATGGTTGGTGGATGAGTCTAAAAGCCCAGGCTAGCCCAGGCTGAGGGATCTGCAGTAGACAGATGGTTGGTGGATGAGTCTAAAAGCCCAGGCTAGCCCAGGCTGAGGGAGCTGCAGTAGACAGATGGTTGGTGGATGAGTCTAAAAGCCCAGGCTAGCCCAGGCTGAGGGAGCTGCAGTAGACAGATGGTTGGTGGATGAGTCTAAAAGCCCAGGCTAGCCCAGGCTGAGGGAGCTGCAGTAGACAGATGGTTGGTGGATGAGTCTAAAAGCCCAGGCTAGCCCAGGCTGAGGGAGCTGCAGTAGACAGATGGTTGGTGGATGAGTCTAAAAGCCCAGGCTAGCCCAGGCTGAGGGAGCTGCAGTAGACAGATGGTTGGTGGATGAGTCTAAAAGCCCAGGCTAGCCCAGGCTGAGGGAGCTGCAGTAGCAGCATCCCCTCAGATTAATTATGACTATTAGACACTGCAGCATACGGATCAATGAGCTGATCTCCGACGTCTCAATGTCTTACTGCCTAACTCCGCCTAGTTCCTACTCAGACATATCAGGACTCGTTTTACCTATAGAGGCTTAAAACAAGTCGCTTGAGATGGATGGATGGATGGATGGATAGTATAAAGTGTAGAGTAAGATTCATGAAAGGAACCCCCTCCCTCTCCTGGCTCAGTCATATTGTTCATGTAGCATCCATGCAGGCTGCATCCTACAAGCTCCTCCCCCACCTCACAGCTCTTCCCCAGGGGCAGACAGCCATGTGCTTCTGCTCAGGATCAAATCAGCTTTGTGGGGCTGGCAGCGCTCCCAGAACCATACATTAATTTATCTGTTTAGGAGCGTTACCCACCCGGCCCCTCGATTACAACAGTACCGAATAACTAAAGATAAAAAATGCTATATCTAACTGTGTTGCTGTGATGGTTTTGCATATCGCTGTCATAATGAACAAAGCCAGTGTGGTGAGAAGGGTAGGGACGTCTATCGTGTGATATCACAGCCCCAGTAGTGTTCTGGAAAAGAGAAAAGGGAGGTTCAGGGAACTGGTGATTTACACTGCAGTGCCAAGAGCCTCTTACTGTAGTTAGTGCTGCAGTGACTAGGGCGGGTGCCACGCTAATTCATCTGCACTCTGCTACCCCTGGCCCGGTCTCTGACGCAGGCCTCGCCTGTTTTTCTATAGCCACTTCTCTCTCCGGGCTGTTTTGGTCCGGCCCGCACAAGCTTGTATACGTTAAACATTTTGGCACATGGTCCCTCCTCCCCCTCACCTCTTCCCGCTCCTCATCCGCCCTCCCCAACCTCCAAAATCAGCTGTCCTCTTCTATGCCTGGCTGGCCATGGCATCCTGCTTGGGACTCTTCAAGGAGCCAATTGATAGTTGCTGCGGAGTGACAGTCTGACCCATATTAGCAGTGGCAGTGTGTTGATTACTACTCCCTGACTGACTGACTGACTGACTGACTGACTGATGCAGCAGCAGTGTCTTGCCGTGTGACTGAACTGTCACCTACACTCCTTTTGCTGACGATACTCAGACCCTCCTCCTCAGGCCACACACACATACACACACACACACACACACACACACACACACACACACACACATACACATACACATACACATACACACCTCATCTAGAAGAGCATCAGTGTTTACAAGGTCTGGGCCAGGTACAGGAAGTACACATACACACAGTGCAGAAGGAAGGAGGATTGAAAGAAGAGGGGGATTCCATTTCTCTGAGCTTCTAGAGAAGGACCATGAAGAAAAGAGCAGCGGAAAGGGACGGCAGGATCACATTCAGCATCGTGGCTGGCCAACAAAAGAGGAGCCGAGGGGGCGGGGGTTGGGGTGGCTGGGTTGGAACGGGAGCCCCTGGCTGAAAGGCGAGGAGGACCCTTCACGTCCATCAGCGACAGATGCCTGGCTCTCTACTGAAGGGAGAAGTGTGAAAGGAGATGAGGAGCCACCCTACCTGCCCCTCATAACCCCAGCAGCAGGCTGTGGCACTGCAGCAACTGTCAGATTCAGACACACTGCAGAACAGAGATGGGGCCTCCTAATCATCACCCCCAGCACAGGCCCCTTACTGCAGTCTGCACCCACTCTGCATACACTGACTGACCACAGAGGTGAGAGAGGCCTCTGGGTCTAACTAATGACTCTGTAGAAGACCTGCATAGGTGGAACATTGTAGCGGTACTCTACTTATAGTTGTCAGGCCTTGTTTTTTTTCCTAGTTAAAGAGACCTCTTGATATGATTCTGAACCCCATGCACGTCTCTTCTTGTGCAACTGCCAAAGACAGTGATGGCCGTCAGCAGTATTCCATGTACGTGTTTCAATTCACAAGATCACGTTTGTTCTGTAAACAAAACCTTTCAGTGCAGAGGTTCTTTCCTCTCATCAGCTATCTGGGAGCTAGATCCCATCTCTTCAGAGCTGTACGACAGAGAATTAAAACGCATTAGTCGCCACCTCTCGCTTCTCTGTGTTGTCCACTCCGATTGCTCACTGTTACATCAAACAGAGCTGCCATAGAGGAGCATGGTGATGAGCAGTAACGGAGTTGACATGAGGGGTGACATGAGGAGAGCAAAGTCCTGTTAGTAACAGAGATGACAAGTTTTTCCCCTTAGTCTCTGGTGGGTTCATTAGGATTGTTGCAATGTTTTAGCATATGTTTCCAATATTATTAGGTAGGTTAAGGTTATGACATACATGCTGTAGGTCTGCTGTGAAATAAGTCACATCCTTACAACTGGAGAACTGTCATTCTCCAGTTGAGTCTATTCATCTGCTGAAAAACGCAGAGTATCAGAAAGAATAGTGTCCCACATCTTACTAGTTCGCTACTTTGTTCCTTTGTACCTTGTTTCTGTCACACTGATATACGGCACCAATTTTACAAGACTGCCTTGGAAATAGACAAGAGCATACTTGTACAGTACAAGATTTGATTGCTGATGCCTCGAAGAAAAATGTACGCGGTAAACACAAGTCCGCCATTTTCTCCACCGGGAAGTTTCAATGCATCGTTGTCTTTCCCCAAATTCACTTTGAACTCTGCATTGTGCTGCGAGTAATTTGCAACACATAGGGGTAGCCCCTTTGCTTTCCTTTTCTTTTATCAAAATGAAAACAGACATCACCATAAACTCCCCTTAATCAGATGGGCCTGTGGTTTTGGCTCTGCCTGAAAGGGCTTGGCAGTAAATTGGACGTTTCTTCCCCCGGAGAAGAAAAAAAGAACTGGGTAAGAGGGGGGCTAGTTTCTCAGAAGAACTCGTCTGGAAAAGCCTTTTGTGGGATTTGGCAAGAGAACGGCAGGCTTTACTCATGCTTATTAGGCACCCCTGTCTCACTACTCTAACCCTAGAATGAATTGTGTTTGTGTGTGTGTGTGTTTGTGTGTGTTAGCCATTCCAGGTCTGTTACAGTTCACTCGCTATGATAGCAGTGATCTTCTGAAGCCAGACAGACAGGAACCCATTTGGCGTTAATTAGCTAAGCCTCGACTTGCTGTCCTCACTAAGTTATTTATATACATATATATATATATATATAAAATCATCAATGGTGTGTGTAGTGTACCCTCTGTCCTGTGTGTACTATGGGTAGTCATGTATGTTACCATAGCCATGCAGCCAGTGAGCATAGAAATGACATGAGTAGAGTGTGTTTAAGGTCAGAACATACCCCTGAAGTGTGTGTGTGACTGTAGCAGGCCTGGTTGCTATGGTTTAGTGTGGTACTGTGATATAGTAATCCATCTCTGTTCTCCCAGCCCCCTCTCTGGGCCTCCCTCCATCATTAATAATTTACCAGTCAAAGTGAGCTGCCAGACTTTCTATCAGACACACACTTCCCCTTCCCATCCCCCTGCTGCATGCACTCCCTTTCTCCCCTCCCTTTGGCCCTCACAGACCCAATGACTGACTTCAAGCCACAAATATGTCACCAGCTAGCAGGCAGGAGCATTTCACCAGCTAGCAGGCAGGAGCATTTCCTTTTGAAAAGCTCTTTCATGTGGTCCAGACGTATTTTACTGTATCAGCTTTCTACTTCACTATCTTATCTACTCCCTTTTTGTAGTTAACTGATAAGATAATCCAACGTTTCTTTTCGAGTCCCTTTATGAACTGTAACCTGCCCACACTCTTTTTATTATTCTAAGACCATTGTGTTACGTAGCTTGAACTTCTACCTTCCCGTGAACTGATTGTGATACTGCTACCTCAATCCCAGAGTGCTTTGGGGTAGATTGTTTTTTTTCCATTGGTGCTCTCTTTGTAAAGGTTAACTATCACATAGTGCTACGCAGGATGCTTTCTATGGGTTTGTCGGTACGTTGCCAGACAGGTTTGATAACCCCTTCATTGCTCATGTGACTTTTTTTAGGGTGCTGAGTCACAACTGTCCTTCATCTGAACTAAAGGGGAAGGTGTGAAATCACAGCTGTCATTTAAATGTTGATCAAGTCTGCTGACACCAGTCTTCTCTCTCTGTCTCTCCAGGTTTTCACCTCAGTGGCACGGTCATGGAGCCCGCCTCCCAGTCGGAGCCTGAGGTCACCCACAAGGTGGCCATCAGCTTCGACCGCTGCAAGATCACCTCGGTCACCTGCGGCTGCGGTAACCGCGACATCTTCTACTGCGCCCATGTGGTGGCACTGTCCCTGTACCGCATCAGGAAGCCAGAGCAGGTCAAGCTGCGGCTGCCCATCTCAGAGACCCTGTTCCAGATGAACAGAGACCAGCTACAGAAGCTGGTGCAGTACCTCATCACAGCCCACCACACAGAGGTGCTGCCCACCGCCCAGAAACTGGCCGACGAGATCCTCTCATCCAACTCTGAGATCAACCAGGTCCACGGTAAGAAAGACACATGTTGTTGGACGTAACGTAAGGTCCCTCTGTTCACGTTTTGGTGACCAGTTTGTTCACATTTAGCACCGGTGTGTAGACCTGGAACGCCAGGGTCTCAGAGCCTATAGGACCTACAAGTCACAAGATGGCCACATATTGTGCTTCACCCAGAGCCTCTGCCAATCCCTTACACTCCTTAGTTTCTACCCCAATCATCCTCTGGTGGGCTTGAACAGCAAGGTGGGCCCAGTCTGGCAGAGCCCTGATTTGCAGTACCAAAAGCAGCAGCGAGGACTCCGGGGCTTCAAACAGCCTGTTTGATGTCTGAGTCTCCCAGCCTGTTGGTGCTTTGCATTTCTGAAAATCTGAAAAAGAGTCAAATGAAGAAAGTCAGTCAGACCCCGAGCCAACGTTCTAATGTTGCTAACTACTCTAGCTTGGCATGACCCCCCCCCCCCCCCCCCCCCCCCCCCCCTGTTATCCTTCTAGTCTGGAAAACAGAGGAACTCTGCAGTCTGCCATCTCTCCACATCACTCTCTAAATATTTACCAACCCCAGCCTCTTAACAAAGAAGTCCATCTCCCAGTTTCCAGGTTGTTTGCTGTGGGGAGTCAGTGGGTTGAAGTGGGAGCCCCCCATGACAATGCTATGAGTTGGGGCTTTGATTGTGGAATGTGAACGTTCGGATGCAACAGTGCCTTGGCAGGACTTCAGTTGGTAGTTCTAGGCAGATCAAATGGGTGTTGGGGTTACCTATAGGACGCCAACACACCTAGGGTTCACCCTCTGTTCCTGTTCTTTAGGTGTTTGCTTAATTAGAAAAATATTTAACAAAATCCTGGTTTGATGTCTTATGAGGTTAGTTTTGAGGTGGGATTGATATAAGGCATGTTTTTGGAGCCTAGCTTCTGGTTATGTGTTTAATTTACTCTTTGGTCTGACCTTGTCTTTCTGTTTGTCTTCCCAGGGGCCCCGGACCCCACGGCAGGGGCCAGTATCGATGATGACAACTGCTGGCACCTGGACGAGGAGCAGGTCAGGGAGCAGGTCAAACTGTTCCTGTCTCAGGGAGGGTACTACGGCTCTGGGAAGCAGCTCAACTCCATGTTCGCCAAGGTACGTCTGTCTGTCTCTGTCTGTCTCTGTCTGTCTGTCTCTGTCTGTCTGTCTCTGTCTGTCTGTCTCTGTCTGTCTGTCTCTGTCTGTCTGTCTCTGTCTGTCTGTCTCTGTCTGTCTGTCTCTGTCTGTCTGACTCTGTCTGACTCTGTCTGACTCTGTCTGACTCTGTCTGTCTCTGTCTGACTCTGTCTGTCTCTGTCTGTCTCTGTCTGTCTCTGTCTGTCCTGGCTGTCCTGTCTGTCTGGCTGTCTGTCTGAACATTCAGTATCAAAATCAATCCCGGATGGGGCCTCCCGAGTGGCACAGTGGTCTGAGGCACTGCATCGCAGTGCTGGCTGTGCCACTAGAGATTCTGGGTTTGAGTCCAGGCTCTGTCGCAGCAGGCCGTGACCGGGAGAACCATGGGGTGGCGCACATTTGGCCCAGCATCGTCCGGGTTAGGGGAGGGTTTGGCCGGCAGGGATGTCCTTGTCCCATCGCGCACTAGTAACTCCTGTGGCGGACCGGGCGCACTGCACGCTGACACGGTTGCCAGGTATACTACGTTTCCTCCGACACATTGGTGCTGCTGGCTTCCGGGTTAAGCGGGCATTGTGTCAAGAAGCAATGTGACTTGGCTGGGTTGTGTTTCAGAGGACGCACGGCTCTCGACCTTTGCCTCCGTACGGGAGGTGCAGCGATGAGACAAGACTCTAACTACCAATTGGATACTATGAAATTGGGGAGAAAGGGGGTAAAGAAACAAAAATATCACTGTATATTACTGTCTATTAATTCATGTTTTCTGTAGGTGCGGGAGATGCTGCGGATGCGTGACTCTAACGGTGCCAGGATGTTGACCCTGATCACTGAACAGTTCATGGCCGACCCTCGCCTCGCTCTGTGGCGGCAGCAGGGGACAGGCATGACGGACAAGTGCCGGCAGCTATGGGACGAACTGGGTAAGTCCCTCTCACTTTCTTAAATGTACAGTGTAGAGGTCAAATCACACAGAACACAGTTCTAGATGATTATGAGCGGCTATTAGCCCCAATGTTTTGCATTATAATGCATTGCAGAAGACTATACATGCATACATAATGCGTTATGAAGAGGGTATTTATAGAAATGGTAACTGACCAACTGTCTTATTGCTGCTTGGATATTATTGATTTGCTTCCGTTTAAAACCTTGTCCAAAGCACTGTGGGTACTGGCAGGTCCTGAAACACAGCTGGAAAACCTTGCTACTCAAAGAGCAATTCCAAACGGAATGTGGCCTCACCACTTCGATCAGCATAGCTATGTAACTACACTGCTCAAAAAAATAAAGGGAACACTTAAACAACACAATGTAACTCCAAGTCAATCATACTTCTGTGAAATCAAACTGTCCACTTAGGAAGCAACACTGATTGACAATAAATTTCACATGCTGTTGTGCAAATGGAATAGACAAAAGGTGGAAATTATAGGCAATTAGCAAGACACCCCCCAAAACAGGAGTGATTCTGCAGGTGGTGACCACAGACCACTTCTCAGTTCCTATACTTCCTGGCAGATGTTTTGGTCACTTTTGAATGCTTGCGGTGCTCTCACTCTAGTGGTAGCATGAGACGGAGTCTACAACCCACACAAGTGGCTCAGGTAGTGCAGTTCATCCACGATGGCACATCAATGCGAACTGTGGCAAAAAGGTTTGCTGTGTCTGTCATCGTAGTGTCCAGAGCATGCAGGCGCTACCAGGAGACAGGCCAGTACATCAGGAGACGTGGAGGAGGCCGTAGGAGGGCAACAACTCAGCAGCAGGACCGCTACCTCCGCCTTAGTGCAAGGAGGTGCACTGCCAGAGCCCTGCAAAATGACCTCCAGCAGGCCACAAATGTGCATGTGTCTGCTCAAACGGTCAGAAACAGACTCCATGAGGGTGGTATGAGGGCCCGACGTCCACAGGTTGGGGTTGTGCTTACAGCCCAACACCGTGCAGGACGTTTCGCATTTGCCAGAGAACACCAAGATTGGCAAATTCGCCACTGGCGCCCTGTGCTCTTCACAGATGAAAGCAGGTTCACACTGAGCACATGAGCACATGTGACAGACGTGACAGAGTCTGGAGACGCCGTGGAGAACTTTCTGCTGCCTGCAACATCCTCCAGCATGACCGGTTTGGCGATGGGTCAGCCATGGTGTGGGGTGGCATTTCTTTGTGGGGCCGCACAGCCCTCCATGTGCTCGCCAGAGGTAGCCTGACTGCCATTAGGTACCGAGATGAGATCCTCAGACCCCTTGTGAGACCATATGCTGACACATGCACATTTGTGGCCTGCTGGAGGTCATTTTGCAGGGCTCTGGCAGTGCACCTCCTTGCACTAAGGCGGAGGTAGCGGTCCTGCTGCTGAGTTGTTGCCCTCCTACGGCCTCCTCCACGTCTCTTGATGTACTGGCCTGGCTCCTGGTAGCGCCTGCATGCTCTGGACACTACGCTGACAGACACAGCAAACCTTTTTGCCACAGTTCGCATTGATGTGCCATCGTGGATGAACTGCACTACCTGAGCCACTTGTGTGGGTTGTAGACTCCGTCTCATGCTACCACTAGAGTGAGAGCACCGCCAGCATTCAAAAGTGACCAAAACATCAGCCAGGAAGCATAGGAACTGAGAAGTGGTCTGTGGTCACCACCTGCAGAATCACTCCTGTTTTGGGGGGTGTCTTGCTAATTGCCTATAATTTCCACCTTTTGTCTATTCCATTTGCACAACAGCATGTGACATTTATTGTCAATCAGTGTTGCTTCCTAAGTGGACAGTTTGATTTCACAGAAGTGTGATTGACTTGGAGTTACATTGTGTTATTTAAGTGTTCCCTTTATTTTTTGAGCAGTGTATTACCTAACTGTAAAGCCACCATGGTACATGTGATGTGAGGTATCTCTCTCGTGTGTGTGTGTGTGTGTGTGTGTGTGCGTGTGCACTGCGACCTGCCCTTTAAATCCCCATGCGTGTGGCCACATCAGTGGGTCAGTCGGTGACTGTGCAGCAGTGCATACATCATGGCCAAGCACTCACCTCGATTGGGATTGCATGAAAAAGGGCTGGGATCAATGGGGTTTTCAACCTCCCTGGTATTGATCGGGGCATTTTAAAGGGGTCGATGACTGCACACTACACATCCTGAGGAAGTTCATTGGAGAGCAACAGTAGAGCAGAGAGAGATTTGCTGTGCCCCTCTCCTCCGCAGGATAAACCCCGGCTCAGGGGTTATGTTTAGTTACCGGGGAGCGACAGGACAGGGCTCTCTGATTGGCTAGGACTGCCACAGGCTGTCAGCATGATCACCAAAGTGCCCAATCAAAGGTGGTGGTGGTGTTGGAGGGTTTAAAGCGACCGTGCTGCAGTAACGGGCTGTTAGTGCCAGAAGCTGTCAGTGTGATCAGGAGTGAGCACCCTAACAAAGTGCTGTGAAACGAGGGTTTAAAAGGAAGCAAACAGAAGGGGGAGAATTCTGGTCATGTATTACCTGGTGATGGGGTAGTGAAAAGAACTAAACTAGTTTACCACTCACATTCCTTAGGCTATACTAAATACCTGTCACATGTCCCAATATACCCTGGGCCTTTTGATTTAAAAATGAGACTTTAATACAGTCCTACCTGGGTTACAAATTACTTTTATGGCTCACGTGCAATATTAGCATAGGAGGACTCTATGCTGGATTAAATATGATTTCTGTATTGTATAGGTTCTCGACTCCTCACTCCTCCATACCCAAATATACATTAACATAGGTTAATTAACTGCAGTTATGGCTCCTTCTCCATACCCAGGTAGTCAAACAATGATTATTCTCCCATTGACCTTTGCCCCCTGACCTTTGTCATTTTCCAGGTGCCCTGTGGGTGTGCATCGTGCTGAACCCGCACTGTAAGAGCGAGGAGAAGAGCGGCTGGCTGAAGCAGCTGAAGAAGTGGGGCGACATGGACATCTGTCCCCTGGAGGACGGCAACTACGGCAGTGAGTTGCCCAACATTACCAACGCTCTACCACAGAGCAACCTCGCCCAGGGTCAGTCGCAGTCTGTAGCAATAACACACACTGGTATACCTACACATAGAGTACTCACACTGGGCCTGTACACTTCCACTTGAGTTACAGCTACATCCCTTCCCTGTCCCAAACCATGGTTCTGATGCACTGTTTTTGTTGTCTTCTGATTTGGTTGTCTCTAGTAAAAGTAGTTCAACTCAAAATATGACTAATAAAAGGTATTTTTTTGCACTGTGCTCTGTCTCCCTCCCTGCATGTACCCCTCCAGACTCCCTGGCCCGACCCAGACGGACAGTGTTCAAGCGGGCCATGGAGGCCTGTGATCTCCACTGGCAGGACAGCCACCTGCAGAGGATCATCAGCTGTGACTACTACATGTCCCCAGCCTACCAGAGAGAGGGAGAGAGTCTGCTCTTCAACCCCCAGGGCCTGCCTCTATGGCTAGGTGAGAATTACACGACCAGATTTAATCTGGTCTGCACAGTACACAGTCTTAGCACTGGATGTTATATCAATTCCAGATGGTACTGGAAGGCCCTCTCAGTATATGTTTTTAAACCATATACACACAGACACGCACATACAACCTCACACACAGGCCCAGCTCCCGGCAGTTTAAGCTCTGTGCCATGATAGTGGTCCGTTTGTTCAGTGCCAGTTCTTGGGTTTGGGGCTCAAATGTTCCTCTCTGAACACCACCCCTGTTTAGTGTTCTAAGCCTCCTTTAATTCCACTTCCACTGAATCCTGGAGCTGGAGTAAGCAAGTTCCGGGGGAAGATTTGTCCTCATTATGCAACTTAAGCCTGGGTATCAGAGTAGTGGGTTTCTTTCTGCTGAGGCTGCATCCTGCCTGTCAGCCTGCCTGGACATTGTGTTGTGCTAAGCCCGTGTCATGTGATTTGTGCCGTAGATCACGTCCCCACGGCGTGCGCGCGGGTCGATGCCCTGCGTTCCCATGGTTACCCCCGCGAGGCACTGCGGTTGGGCGTGGCCATCATCAACACCCTCCGGCTGCAGCAGCACCGTCAGCTGGACATCTACAAGCACCAAAAGAAAGGTAGTGCCCCCTGTCTGCCTGGAGACAGTTCACTGTTCTCATTAGGTGAGCCTCTGGGCCATACGTAACAGAATTAATGTGTTTTAAAATACAATGTACAGTATGTTGGTGTCATCTTGTTGTGTAGCCTATTATTGGGGCCCTGCGTTTTAATATGGTTAGGAAAATATCCTAGCCCTACCTGAATACTGTTCTACTTTTGTTCATGTGATAAGATGTATAGTATGATGCGGTCTGATCTTGTTCCTGTGTGTGTCAGAGCTGCTCCAGAAGGGGATGACCAGCACTACTAACCTGGAGGGCTGGGTGGGACACCCCCTGGATCCCATCGGCTGTCTGTTCACCACCCTCACTGAGACGTGCCGGGTAGAGGACGACAACGCTATGGACACTGGAGGTACGCATCTGGCCAGGCCCAGGCCTACCCAGGCAACGTTTACATTCTACTTCAATCGAACTGGTCAACATGGTGTCAGTCCAGCAACCATAACTGATCACCCATACAGTACAGTCACATACAATTTGGCCAAGGCAACCAGCAACCATTTCACTCAACTTAAACCAAACCGGTCAAAATGTTTTATTTTTTGTATCAGTCAACCATCTCGTGTTGTCCCAAAACGAATCAAGGCCATCAGATTGTAAAGTCACCCATCCAATCCAGTCCTGGTCTATAACCCCCCTCATAGTCCTGTTGTAAGCAGCCCTGAGATGAATGGCTGTGCTGCAGAAAGGTCATCCAGCCTACACAGTGGTGGAAAATGGATCAAGTCCAACAACATTTGCATTCCATACATTCTTTTGCCCAGCCAAACAGAGAGCAGGGATTTGATACGGCCTATTGTGACAAACCTACAGGGAGGCATTGTGTGCCGGAACAATCCTGGCGAGTGGTATGGTGATTTGGGTGGGCAGAGGGGGAGAGTGTGTGAGTGTTAGAGAGTGAGAGAGTGTTAGAGAGACCAAGAGAGGGAGCGAGGAAGTGTGTGGTTTATGGCTTATAGGGCCGTCATCATCACAGTCCTTTGTTTGGTTCTGGTGAGTAGCTGGAAACATCTGGTATGGAGGCAGGACTTAACTTGAATTCTGACCAATCAGGGAGCAGCTGTCCACAGTCTTTACACATCAGCAGCAGCAGAAGCAGCTGGCCAGCAGAGCCTGAGCCATAACAGTGGAGGGAGGGAAACATGGAGGCTAACTACTGTGGTTGCCGTATGAGAACTAACCCAGGTCGCCCGGGATTCCACATGGTTAAATACACCTTGGCACTGACCTCACACAACACATGCCAAAAAACCTAGAAGCCCAAGGCTTACGTCCACTCATATCAAACCTCCTTCACATCTAGTTAGCAACTCCTGCGGACAAAGAAGTTCTATAGCATCTATCCAGTGTTGCCTAAAACATGTTTGTATATTTTTTTAAGTAGAGGGGTACAGTACATATACAGCGTAAATGGGTCAGACCTACATGTAGTACGAGAGGTCAAATATTTCCAGAGGTATGACAACAAAGCGGCGTGTTATTGAAAAGCTCCTGGACTCTCCATTGGTGACTAGAGGTTGTTTTGATCCAGCGGCATGAAGGGGAAAATCACTGATATCCTCTCTAATAAACAGGATTGTCGTAGGGGGGAGGGATAATTTGCCTGGGGGATTTAAGCGTAAGCTGGCCGTGGGTTGGATCTTAGTTCCTGTCAGCAGATGTTAGTGTTTTTCTGGGACCTCAGGGACACCTCTCCCTCTGGTGCTGCCTGGCATCCACAGCTGCCTGGGGGGGGGAGAAGTGGAGCTAGAGAGAGGTTCCTGTAGATGTGGAGCTAGAGAGAGGTTCCTGTAGATGTGGAGCTAGAGAGAGGTTCCTGTAGATGTGGAGCTAGAGAGAGGTTCCTGTAGATGTGGAGCTAGAGAGAGGTTCCTGTAGATGTGGAGCTAGAGAGAGGTTCCTGTAGATGTGGAGCTAGAGAGAGGTTCCTGTAGATGTGGAGCTAGAGAGAGGTTCCTGTAGATGTGGAGCTAGAGAGAGGTTCCTGTAGATGTGGAGCTAGAGAGAGGTTCCTGTAGATGTGGAGCTAGAGAGAGGTTCCTGTAGATGTGGAGCTAGAGAGAGGTTCCTGTCTGTGGCAGCTGCTTTCCACACCCAGCACCTTTCAGGCAAAAAAAATGTGAAACCAGACAGCCGTTTTGAATTAGTGTTAGCTTCTAGCAATGTCTCATAATCCCGCTAGATCATTGTTGCAATTGAGAATTGGTTCTAATTGACCTAAAAGTTTGAATAAAGGTTTAGTAGAATGAAGTCTCACTTCCATGACCATCCGTGTAAACTAAAAATCTCTCTTTGTCTCTTCAGACTCTGGAGAGCCCAAGCCACCTGTGTACCATCATGTGCCCGTATGGGGTTGCCCGGATGGTGGGGAGTCCTACCTGGCACTGGCCCTGGAGGTGGCGCTGATGGGCATGGGGCAGCAGAGGGTGATGCCTGAAGGCCTCTATGCCCAGGACAAGGTGTGTCGCAATGAGGAGCAGATCGTGGCCAAGCTGCAGGAGATGGAACTGGATGATCTGCTGGTCCAGACGCTGAGGAAACAGGCTATCCTCCTACTGGAAGGTATGAAGGCTAGTTATATTATTGTCCTCTACTCGTCTCATTTCATTGTCTATCGCTTCTCTGTTGCCTTCAATCTCTCTCACTCTTTGACTAACTTATCCTCCCTCGCTGTCCCGTTCTATTCTTTCACCCTCCATATCTCTCTCTCTATCTGCCCTGCTTGCTGCCTCACTCTATTTCTTCCTTCCTCTCTCTCTCCTTCCGCCTCTCCCTGCCTCTATCTCTTTTCATGTCACCCTTTCTCTTTAGCTGTCCCATCCCATCCCTTTCTCCCACCTGGCTCCCCTCCACTGGTCCTGCCTTGCAACACCCAGCTGAAAAGGGGTCTCAACCCTGGCCTTTTAACACTGTCTAACCCTCTTTCTCCCGCTTCCCCATGCTAGCTATGCTATAGCCCTCCCCCATCTGGGGCTTTAGGGAATGTTAGCTGTGTAATCCTAGAGCAGACATCTGTCGCTGCTAGGGAGGAGAGATTTGGTTAATACCCAATGGGCAGTGAGTGTATGGTTTCCTGTCTGCTCTGTCGCCCCCATCAGGTTGGAAGAGGTATAACCTAATATTGCTTTTATTCACTGCTCTACTTTGAGCCATTAGCTGTTTATACTGGTATACTTTGAATATTCACCAAAAACTGAGCCAAATCATAAGTGTGTGTGGCTGGACTCCAAGATATGAATGACAGTGACAATTCTGATGTACTTTGTGACATCAAACAGTGACAACTCTCTGTGTGTTCAGGTGGTCCGTTCAGTGGCCTGGGTGAAGTCATCCACAGGGAAAGCGTTCCCATGCACACCTTTGCCAAGTACCTGTTTTCAGCCCTGCTGCCCCATGACACAGACCTGGCCTACAAACTAGCACTGCGCGCCATGAGGTAAGATCCCCCAACCTACATTCATATCCAACCCTATTCAGGCTCATTGCTCTGTTTCAAGCACCTGTATGTGACTCCGGCATTCAAAAGCATTTAGCTATTACAAAAAGAACACACCATTTTACTATTAACACTTAGAAACGTATCATGTTTTATTGTCAACATAATGTGATGCGTCTATCTGGCTGCGTCACAGTGTCAGAGTCATAGATATTTAAACCAGTAGATAGTGATAGCGCTGACGTCATCCACATCAACTCCTATAGAAAAGTCCCGAGGGCGATTTGAATTTGATCGTAACTAGCAAAGAGTCATGGTCGACGTAGTCGTTTTAATCCTGCCGGGGTCAACCGGGGGCCTCCTCGTAGCCTGCCTGGCCCGTGATTGGTCTGTGTCAGCACGTGGTCTTGTGTGACGACAAATGTAGTAGTCAGAATGGATCACTATTTAATGAAATATCTCCATTTGTAGAAACTTCACCGTGGGCATCAAACGTAATAATATATTTTAGAGCCCAAAACTGCCGTCAAAATGATTTGTTTGGGCCGTTCTGGCGATCATCATTTATATAGGCTTTTTAGGGCAGACCAGGGCTTTTGGCACCGCTAGGTTGCTACGCATTAGCCGACCAGCCGAGCCCGTGCCTTCACACACCAGACCGGACACTGGGGGCTCCCTCCCTCTACTTGTATCTATATATTGAGAGGCTGGATGATGAATCCCTATGACTGAATAATCCCCATCTGTACTGCAGTGTGATTATTCTACTGAGACTCCTCAGGGTCCTGGCTAATACAAAATCCATCACGGGGCTTAGGGCTGCACACAAGCACACACGTGCAAGCTCGGATGTACACACATTCTCTAAACTCTAATGCAGCTATACAGACTGGTGTGTGTTTCAGAAAGCTCTAATGTAGCTATATAGACTTGAGATGGGACGAGGCAGTGTAATAATGCTGTAGCCTTGGAAACCTTTTTTCAGTTCAATTTTGAATAGGAAACTTTTTCTTTATCATAACTCATCTCATCACTCCCTGTCTCTCTCTGTGTGTGTCCGCTAGGCTCCCTGTGTTAGAGTCGACTGGTCCCTCGGGAGACTTGGGTCACCCCCACCATGGCATCAGCATGGTGCCCAGCCGCTACCCGCGCTGGTTTACCCTGGGCCACCTGGAGTCTCAGCAGTGTGAACTGGCCTCCACCATGCTCACCGCAGCCAAAGGTTAGCTCAGCTCTAGTTACCAGAATGCGCACAGACACCCAAAACATTTAACCACGCCACTACCAGATAAACACTCCCAAGGCCTTGTCCACCACTACAGAACACCACAGTACACATACAAACTGTTGGATGACAAATGTTGTTTTTCAATCTAGTACTCTATTGTTTGTACCTCCAGGAGATATGTTGAGATTGAGGACGGTGCTGGAGGCCATCCAGAAGAACATCCACTCCTCCTCCCTCATCTTCAAACTGGCCCAGGATGCTTTCAAGATCGCCACTCCGGCTGACAACCCCCCAGACATCACCCTGCTCAATGTAGCTCTGGAGCTGGGCCTGCAGGTACTGATGGCTAGATGGATAGTAAGCAGTGTGTGACATTGAAAAAATGTGCTGGTGGGTGGGTGTTGAATTACTGTGCACTCTGCCTTGTCTGACATGTTTCAACATGTCTCTCTCTGCAGGTAATGAGGATGACTCTGTCCACTCTGAACTGGAGACGCAGGGAGATGGTGCGCTGGCTGGTCACCTGTGCTACAGAGGTGGGTCTGCGAGCGCTGGTGAGCATCCTCCAGAGCTGGTACACCCTGTTCACCCCCACCGAGGCCACCAGCATCGTCGCAGCCACCGTCATGTCCCACAACACCATCCTGCGCCTCAGCCTGGACTACCCCCAGAGAGAGGAGCTGGCTAGCTGCGCCCGGACGCTGGCCCTGCAGTGTGCCATGAAGGACCCCCAGAACTGCGCCCTCTCGGCCCTCACGCTCTGCGAGAAGGACCACATCGCCTTCGAGACGGCCTACCAGATCGTTATCGACGCAGCATCAACAGGCATGACGTACTCTCAACTGTTCACCATCGCCCGCTACATGGAGCACCGCGGCTACCCGCTCCGAGCCTTCAAGCTGGCCTCGCTGGCCATGACCCACCTCAACCTGGCCTACAACCAGGACACCCACCCGGCCATCAACGACGTGCTCTGGGCCTGCGCCCTGTCCCACTCGCTGGGCAAGAACGAGCTGGCCGCAATCATCCCCCTGGTGGTGAAGAGCGTGCACTGCGCCACCGTGCTCTCGGACATCCTGCGCCGCTGCACCATGACGGCCCCGGGCCTAGCCGGTATCCCCGGGCGACGGAACTCTGGGAAGCTCATGTCCACGGACAAGGCTCCGCTCCGGCAGCTGCTGGACGCCACTATCAGCGCCTACATCAACACCACCCACTCCCGCCTCACTCACATCAGCCCCAGACACTACGGAGAGTTCATAGAGTTCCTCAGTAAGGCCAGAGAGACCTTCCTACTGGCCCAGGATGGACACATCCAGTTTGCCCAGTTTATAGACAACCTCAAACAGATCTACAAGGGCAAGAAGAAACTCATGATGTTGGTACGGGAACGCTTCGGCTGACCCCTGGGATTGCCCCAACAGGACACGCAATATGGGGAACTCCTTTTATTTCCACTTAATCAATTATTTAAGTTTCCATTTCATTTGTCATTTACGTGTCAAATTCTATATTTGTCCGGAGGGGGGGGGGATCCGAATACAAAAGCGTTTGAAAAAGATTATGATAATGATGAAAAAACATTGGCAAATAATGAAAAACCAAATGATGTATAGGGTATTTTGAGCCAGGGAATGATGTCTGCTGTGGTGAGATACTAGTGGTTTTTGAAGGAAAGAAAACCTGTCATTCCAAAAACACTGACGCACATAGCGTTGACTTACTGTTATACCGCAATCGTATTCCAAGGGTCAGCTTTAAACTTTTCCTGTTAAAAGGTCTCGTTTCAAGGCATTATGTGTGGGGGAGGTGGAATGCTGAACTTGGGTGTGTCAGGTCCAGAAGCCAAGCCTAAATATGCCAGACTCATCAGGTACATACTGAGTCCTCTGACTTGACCAAGCCACTCACACTCTCACATATTCTCTACCACCTTTCCTGAGTGTAGCCTGATCGATTTGTCTGGTATATCCTATTTCTAGTGAAGGTACCTTTCAAAAAGAGACAGATGTACAGAGAGAGAGACAGGTTGCGGCAGATTGGTATTTGGATTCGATCACGGAAAGCTGGATTGACTGGCCTGAGAGTGATACTGCCACTGTGGGTTTGGGTCTGTGAGGAGTGGCTTGTGTTGTCAGAGTTTGGGTTTATAACATGTGGAAATACCATTGCTGAAAAACATCTTGTATCTTTCAAAGCAAAACGTGTATGAACGTGTACTTTTTGACAACATGCCTTGGTGTAGCCGGTTGGGGTTAGTATTCCACATACAGGCCTAACTATAACTATCAACCTCTCAGACCCTGTGGGAAAAGTTTTATATTAGCCGTAGTACTATTGTTATACAAGCACTTAAAAAAATGTCATGTACTCAACACCATTCTGTCTGCTTGAGCAATTATTTATCGATCATTAGAATAATCTGTGTGTGAATGAATACTAGGAATACAAACAGCATAACTATATTTAACATGCAAAAATAGGAATATTAGACAAAAACATTTGAGGATAAATGTTGAGGCTATGAAAAGCGTTCCATGTCAGCTTCCACATTCCAGGTGACCTAAGGCCACAGAAGTACGTCTGTTTGACGTAGTACAGTAAAGAAACAATGACAGAAAAGAGAAAAGAGACGCTGAACTCAGTTCTCAGGGAATCACTTAAAGAAACAAAAACAACAAAAAAGTAGTAGCATAAGCATTTAAGATATTGTAAATATGAAAGTGTCAATTAAGAAAATTGTAAAGTTATAATTATTTATGATAACTGTATGTTTTTGTGGGATACTTGAATGTGTTGTGGGCTGGGAATGTGAGGGCAGTTAGATGGAAATACATTTCTCAGGTGCTCCTGTGTACATTTCTCTGAATTTTGAGTCAATTTTTTTATTTGTATGTTTTGTTTAGTTTTTGCAGTGTTTTCTAAGAGGAAGCATGTTATTTCGAAATTAGAAAAGCAGGCATACCATTATGAACAGAAAGCAACCTGACTATGCAGAAACCACTTGGTGGTTTGGTCCCCTTCTCTGGAGTCACCCAGACGAATGTCTGAGGGGGGCTAGCCACTATCCTAAAGAGAACAGACGAGGCAAGACACGGCATGTTTGTATTTGTAAGTAGCCTGCACATGCTGCAAATTGGGACGGACGTTGCCTTTGACCAATTTTAATGTACAATTTCTCTCTTTGGACTTAAGCCTTTAGTGTCTTCTCAAAGTACCCGTGTCAGCGCTTGACATGGTAACGAGAGTTTAAGGAGAACAATGGTCCAAAATAAATGAAAATAAAAACCCTGCATGCCCCACGCAAAATAAGGAACTGGCAGATAATATGAATGGGGGAGTCTGTTTTGCCAACCCCCATCGTCCTCCCTTGTATTTCTTCATGCTTTTAAGCCTATTCAGTTCCCTTCACCTGAACGACCATGGCCATGCTCTTAACCATTCTCTACAACCCCTACGGAGCAGCTGAGTTATTCTGCTCCTTCCTTCCATCCATCGCCGGTCTTTATTCCTTCTCTTTTAAAAAGATTTTGTTAACTTCCTCCCAAACGTTAGTCCCAGGATTCAGTAAGACTGCAGCACTGCCTGTACCAGTGCCATATGCACCACGACATAACACCTGCTTTCCAAACCAACCTACGGCAGTCTCCTCTGCTTTGTCATTCACTAGCTGCCACAAATATTAACCACTACTTGAATCTGAGATTTGTGAGTTACAACGAGTGGACAAAACAAGATTGCAGTTTAATGTAAACCTGTCTGTTATATACACACGTTAAACAACAAGCATTTTCTGTCGCTGAAGAAGTTGGTTCTACGGCATTGCAAAAAAAGTGGGGGGGGAAACTCCTCTGGCTTTTCATTTCTCTCTCCCATACTCTGTGTCTGTGTTAACTGTACCAGTGTTTTGACCTGTCACTAGAATTTAGAAGGAAGTAATAATAATCGCTGGTAGATTGTTCACTAGTTCATCTACGGTTTGATTATTTTTTTTTATTTAAGGGAAAGTGTTTGTTGCCTCTTTGTGCTACTGATTAATAAAAAAAGGTATCCAGTATTTGTTGCCACAGAAGTATAGTTTATCAACAGTTTGTTTGTGCAACCTCTTGAGCTAATGTCTATAAAACAATTTATTACTATTTATGTAACGCTACTACCATTTTATATCATTTGTGTTGGAATCTCAGTGCTTTTCTATGAATAAAGTGTGAAACACGTATATTGACTCCTGCTACTTTCTAAAAACTGAATTCTCTCACTTTAGGTGCCACTCTATTCCTGTCAGTGTAGTTGTGATTTATCCTCTAATAAGACTCTCTCTCATCTATCTCATTGCAATTCTCATTCATTAGGGCATTCATGCAGCTAAACCTGTGAATCAGGTCATAAAGAATCCTAAGTGTGTGTGAGAGGCAGGCAGCACGTCTCCAGCCCAGATTGATTGCCTCTCTAAATGAGCTTATTAATTATCGCAGCAGACCGCTCACAACTGTCTGATTCCCATTCTGTTCTTAATATAACACCACCTCAATTTGTTCTGTTACCTCCTACACATGGGATTGGACTGACAGTGAATTCTATGAATTGGTTTTGGGATTCAGTGGTGACCAAAAAACGGTATATACGTTGGCTGATATTGAACGTGCTGCACGTGCATGTTGACTGACAGGTTGGTTTAGCTCTAATTTTATCCTGGGTTAAAGGCAGGGGTGTTTTTTTTGCTGCTGCTGTACGAGCCAATCTGTTACAACTGTAAACACCATGAAGACCAAATGTCAGAGTGATTGGTAGCGCTGGTTGGTGATGCTGTCAACAAACCCAATACTCTTCGGACCTGCTTGTACAAACTACACGGCTTCTCCCCTGGCCTATCCATGGGGGAGTGCTTCACAGATGGGCTCTGTCATTGTGTTTTGGACAGGGAGCACAGAGTTTGCCTGCTGAAATATGGATGGCTGCTGGGCCCACCCCCCTCTGCTCCACTGGGGAGTGTTTGTGCTCCTGTAGAGGGGGGTGATTTAGCTGAAGTGACATGTAGGGAAGAGACAGACGAGTAATTGGCTCCCCCACCTTGCTGTGTGGTTCCTGTGTCGGCTGCTGAGGCTGTCAGCTGGGGGAAAGAGTGGAGAGAACAGGCATCGATGTGAGACGAACGCTGGGATGCACAGACATAGCACCAGATTGCTTATGTGGTCCTGAAGGTAGGTGCTTCGTTCGAACACTAGAGCTGCACTGTATGTTTATTAGTAGACAATTGGTCAGTCGAACCCCAGCAAGGACCAACAGGTGGAGGAAATTCCTCCGGTGGTCAAGTCCACTTCCAAATTGGCACACACTCATGCTTCGAGAGCACTCTGACTGTCTGTCCACGAACTGTTTGGCAGTTGAGTCTTAAGTTCTCTCTCTCTCTCTCTCTGCACCTTGGATGGTAGGTTGTGCTGTCAGCATTATCAAACATCTCGTTCTTCAGGGAGCTGATTTGGAGAGCTTTGTCCTGCCGCTCTGGCTTTCTAACATCCCTCAGTAATTGGGGTGTGTGAGGGGCTGGGCAGGGAGGGTGGGGTGAAGGAGGGATCAGAAGGAAGGGAGCTTGGGGGAGAGCTAATGAAAAGGAGTAACTGCAGTGGCCCTATGATTCTATCCATTCCAAATGATTCTTTCTTTGGATCATTTTGGATTGGATTGAATCTTTTATTGAGAAATGCTGGGGTGTGGGGACTGGGGAGATGAATGACTGTGGTCTTAGCTGTGGAACAATAGAGATGATGGTGATGGATGAATCAAGGCTGGACCACAGGGAGTTAGGCTCCCTCTGATAGTATCTGTGTCATCCAGCTCCACTATCATTTGGCTCCATGTTAACTAGTGATAAGGTGACAGGAACAAACAGCACATTACTCTCTGACCTAGTTGGGGACTGACAAGCATATTTCTTTCAACACCCACTTTGTGTAATGGCACAACTCATACAGTGTGGATATATTACAAAGGTTAAGGTTTACAAGTGACAGTGACCTTAACACAACGACATGGACATGTCAGTGGCTTTCTAAAGCACAGGTCCCAAGATGCAATCCACACAAAGGCTGTGTAGCGACAGTGCCAATATCACATTCCCACAAAATATTGTCTTCACTTTTTCCATAGCAGCTACAGTATGAAACATTGGAGCCAGCCAGCAACTCCTCACTGAGAAGTCTGATTTGGGTTTCTCCATTGCCCTATGTTAATATTTCAAATCAATCACAGTCAACGGCAGCCCATACGATAAAGTGCTGATGGTGCCAGTCCCTGACAAATGATGTACAGCCTGCTGTCTCCAGGAGCAGATTGGATTTTCAGGCCTGCTGATTTGCTGAGAGATTGTGCCTGAGACCCCCACAATCCATCCCCCTGGTCCTCTTTGTAAGAAGGCCTTGAGTTTTTTTTAAGCACCGGATTCATTGTTGCATTTAAAAAATAATGCCTGAAAAGTGACGTAACGCACGCACATGGGGAGAAACAAGAAAACATAGCCTTGCTCTACTTGGTCCTTAAACAGCGAAGTGTAAAATGACAGCACCTTTAGAAACCTAAAGCACTAATCAGCAAATTAATTGTTTTTTGTGTTGAATTCTTTTTTTTTCACATCGGCTTACAGGGAACAGCACCTAACAGCAAAGTCGGGCCAATCCTGCATTGTCACAACAATTTACCGTTTGGGTCCAGCTGAAAAGGAGTGCGCCACCGCCACGGTTTGAGGGTCAGACATCCAGCCAATCAGGAGACTCTTAGGCAGAGCTACTTCCTCCTTCCTCTATCAATGTTTCACACAGCAAATCAAGGAGCATCCGTAAAGGACAACTAACCAAAACATGATGCATTTTTGTGGAATCCTATTCCCACAATTCCAACAACAAAATCAACTGGATTTGAACCGCTCTACTTATCTCTAGTGCTTAGCTTCCTTTCAGAGAAAAACACCCGTTGGGATCAACTGTCTTTATTCCTCGTGTAAATATCAGTCTGTAATGACAATCATTTCCTTTAAAGCCAAAAGAAGTAATAAAATGAAGCCATTTTTTATATGTATGTTCAAAATGGAAACAAATGAAGTCTGGATAGATTTGTTCTGGTACTGGTTTGAACAAAATCATGTACAGTATGCCAACCATACCCATCTCCGACTCCCAGTCCCTCACTACATCCCCGACTCCCAGTCCCTCACTACATCCCCGACTCCCAGTCCCTCACTACATCCCCGACTCCCAGTCCCTCACTACATCCCCGACTCCCAGTCCCTCACTATATCCCCGACTCCCAGTCCCTCACTACATCCCCGACTCCCAGTCCCTCACTACATCCCCGACTCCCAGTCCCTCACTACAGTCGTGGCCAAAAGTTTTGAGAATGACACAAATATTAATTTTCACAAAGTCTGCTGCCTCAGTGTCTTTAGATATTTTTGTCAGATGTTACTATGGAATACTGAAGTATAATTACAAGCATTTCACAAGTGTCAAAAGCTTTTATTGACAATTACTTGAAGTTGATGCAAAGAGTCAATATTTGCAGTGTTGACCCTTCTTTTTCAAGAAATCTGCAATCCGCCCTGGCATGCTGTCAATTAACTTCTGGGCCACATCCTGACTGATGGCAGCCCATTCTTGCATAATCAATGCTTGGAGTTTGTCAGAATTTGTGGGTTTTTGTTTGTCCACCCGCCTCTTGAGGATTGACCACAAGTTCTCAATGGGATTAAGGTCTGGGGAGTTTCCTGGCCATGGACCCAACATATTGATGTTTTGTTCCCCGAGCCACTTAGTTATCACTTTTGCCTTATGGCAAGGTGCTCCATCCTGCTGGAAAAGGCATTGTTCGTCACCAAACTGTTCCTGGATGGTTGGGAGAAGTTGCTCTCGGAGGATGTGTTGGTACCATTCTTTATTCATGGCTGTGTTCTTAGGCAAAATTGTGAGTGAGCCCACTCCCTTGGCTGAGAAGCAACCCCACACATGAATGGTCTCAGGCTGCTTTACTGTTGGCATGACACAGGACTGATGGTAGCGCTCACCTTGTCTTCTCCGGAACAGCTTTTTTCCGGATGCCCCAAACAATCGGAAAGGGGATTCATCAGAGAAAATGACTTTACCCCAGTCCTCAGCAGTCCAATCCCTTTACCTTTTGCAGAATATCAGTCTGTCCCTGATGTTTTTCCTGGAGAGAAGTGGCTTCTTTGCTGCCCTTTTTGATGTAACCGATGTGAAATGGCTAGCTAGTTAGCGGTGGTGCGCGCTAATAGCATTTCAATCGGTGATGTCACTCGCTTTGAGACCTTGAAGTAGTGGTTCCCCTTGCTCTGCAAGGGCCGCGGCCTTTGTGGAGCGATGCTTCGTGGGTGACTGTTGTTGATGTGTGCAGAGCGTCCCTGGTTCACGCATGGGTCGGGGCGACGGACTAAAGTAATACTGTTACATTGACACCAGGCCATCCTCCAAAAGTCTTCGCCTCACTGTGCGTGCAGATGCACTCACACCTGCCTGCTGCCATTCCTCAGCAAGCTCTGTACTGGTGGTGCTCCGATCCCGCAGCTGAATCAACTTTAGGAGACGGTCCTGGCGCTTGGTGGACTTTCTTGGGTGTCCTGAAGCCTTCTTCACAACAATTGAACCGCTCTCCTTGAAGTTCTTGATGATCCAATAAATGGTTGATTTAGGTGCAATCTTAATGGCAGCAATATCCTTGCCTATGAAGCCCTTTTTGTGCAAAGCAATGATGACGGCACATGTTTCCTTGCAGGTAACCATGGTTGACAGAGGAAGAACAATGATTCCAAGCACCACCCTCCTTTTGAAACTTCCAGTCTGTTATTCGAACTCAATCAGCATTACAGAGTGATCTCCAGCCTTGTCCTCATCAACTCACACCTGTGTTAATGAGAGAATCACTGACATGTTAGCTGGTCCTTTTGTGGCAGGGCTGAAATGCAGTGGAAATGTTTTTGGGGGATTCTTGGGGTTCATTTGCATGGTAAAGAGGGACTTGCAATTCATCTGATCACTCATAACATTCTGGAGTATATGCAAATTGCCATCATACAAACTGAGGCAGCAGACTTGTGAATTTATATTTGTGTCATTCTCAAAACTTTTGGCCACGACTGTACATCTCATTTGTAATTTAAGAGTTTCCCCTGATAATCTCAAGCACCAGTGGTATAGTGGTAAACGTGTGGACATAGGATTGCTAATTCATCTCAAATTGGGAGCTTCCCTTGAGAGCTTTGGTGAACTGCAGAGGTCAAAATCTATGGAGCACAACAAGCTGAACCAACAGTCCTGAATGAAGGCTTTACCAAGGCAAAAACAACCAATATAAATCCAATATATAATTTATTCGATCTCATTTCAAATACAGGTCCAATTCCAAACACAATCATTCTTAAATTTGACTGAATAAAAATAAACAGGGAAATAAACACTAGTGCTTATGCTTTAGTACATGTCACAGTCAAACAACAGTGTTTTCCATGAGACCAACACACAACCTTTCAAGATAATCACATTAAACCCTTCATGTTGTTGTAAGATGAACTACCTGATGAAAAAACGGAGCAGAGGTACACATAGGAAATATTACAAGGTCGTGCACTACTTCAATGTCTTTCTTTTGTCCAATGATTATCTATAGAATATAACCAAAATATTATTTACAAAAGAAAAATCACATACACTACCGTTCAAAAGTTTAGGGTCACTTGAATGTCCTTGTTTTTGAAAGCACATTTTTTGCCAATTAAAATAACATCAAATTGATCAGTAATACAGTGTAGACATTGTTAATGTTGTAAATGACTATTGTAGCTGGAAACTGCAGGTTTTTAATGGAATATCTACATGCAACCATCACTCCTGTGTTCCAATGGCACAACGTGTTAGCTAATCCATTTTATCATTTTAAAAAGGCTAATTGATCATTATAAAACCCCTTTGAAATGATGTTAGCACAGCTGAAAACTGTTGTTCTGATTAAAGAAGCAATAAAACTGGCCTTCTTTAGACTAGTTGAGGATCTGGAGCATCAGAAGAATTTGTGTGTTTGATTACAGGCTCAAAATGGCCAGAAACAAAGACCTTTCTTCTGAAACTCGTCAGTCTATTCTTGTTCTGAGAAATGAAGGCTATTCCATGCGAGAAATTGCCAAGAAACTGAAGATCTCGTACAACACTGTGTACTACTCCCTTCACAGAATAGAACAAACTGGCTCTAACCAGAATAGAAAGAGGAGTGGGAGGCCCCGGTGCAAAAGTGAGCAAGAGGACAAGTACATTAGAGTGTCTAGTTTAAGAAACAGACACTTCACAAGTCCTCAACTGTCAGCTTCATTAAATAGTACCTGCAAAACACCAGTCTCAACGTCAACAGTAAAGAGGCGAATCCGGGATGCTGGCCTTCTAGGCAGAGTTGCAAAGAAAAAGCCATATCTCAGACTGGCCAATAAAAATAAAAGATTAAGATGGGCAAAAGAACACAGACACTGGACAGAGGAACTCTGCCTAGAAGGCCAGCATCCCGGAAACTTGTATTAGCTAACACAACGTAGTGATGGTTGCTGATAATGGGCCTCTATACGCCTATGTAGATATTCCATTAAAAATCTGCCGTTTCCAGCTACATTAGTCATTTACAGCATTAACAATGTCTACACTGTATTTCTGATCAATATGATGTTATTTTAATGGACAAAAAATTAGTAGCGTAAGTCTGGATTTGTCCTGGGATAACATACTTGATAAGACCTGTTGGTAGATTGGTTTTCTGTGAATACATGATACATTGTCTCTATAATCCAATGCAATGTTGCTTAGTTCTTTGGGTGCTGCTCTCTGCTAGTATGATGACTGTGGTCAATGTTGCCAGGTGACGGGGGAGTTACTTGAGGTTGAGGTGGCGAGAGTGAGTGTGGACAGCTTCTACAAAGGCAGCCACATTCTCTGGGTCCATGTCAGGGTACAGCCCGTGGCCCAGGTTGGCTATGTACCCTCTGGTCCCAAAGCCTTCCAGCATCTTCTTCACTATCTCCGATATACGCTCCTGCAGAAACAAAGACAAATGAGCATGACTTTTGAAAGTGTGCCGTATAAGTAAGAGCAGCAGTTTTGGGGTTAACAAGTGCCTGGTTCAAGAACACAACAGTTGCTGGGTCATGTGCTTGTACTGTACAGTACCTTTGTACTCAAACATCTCTCTGTACCATGTGTTTTCTATTGTCAATATTATAGATTTATTTTTAAAATAATATAATAAAATAATTTTCGGACGTTTTCAGTGTAAACTTAAACGACTAAAACCAGATATGAAGTATGTAGAAAAGATATTGGACTTATATATTTTTTAAATAAGATCATCTTTGAGAACAAACAATCTCCAAAACAAAAAACTAGACAGTCAGGGAGAATCAAGAATTCAAAAAAATGATGCATTCAGGAGTATTTTTGTCATGGGGCCCCCATTGATTTTGAGTCACTCATATAGCGTAAGAACACAGCATTAGTCATGGCAAGACGTGTATAATTGCAGGAAATTTGCTTTAAAACTGTAAAATGTTCTCTTCACCCCATGGCAAAATGTATAAAAAGGCAGGAAATTAGCTTTAAAACAGCAAAAAGTTTGTCTCTGCGGCAAAGAGGGCGGCTCTTAAATGTTCAGTTGGCGACTGCACCATTGGCCACGCCCGCCCCATTTTGATCCAGAAAAAACCCAGTGCTTACCTTGGGGGCATAGAGTGCACAGGGGTCCATGTTCCCCTGGAGACTAACCTTTCCTCCCGTCCGTTCTCTGAAATCACAGAGACAATAAGCTCATTAGGAAGAGTTCATTTACAAGGTGTTCAGTGGACAAAGCCAGGCATCCCCATTTTTATTGTTGACAGGATAAAATTTTATAAGAGTGATTCCAATACAATTTAAACATATGACACAAAACGTCTTTTGCAAACGTTGGCTCGGCCATTGACTGTCTAGGAAGCTAACTCTCTGGGAATTATTCATAAATTGCTTTCTGTGAAAAGGGTTCATGTCCATTACCGTGCTGAGCGTGGATCGATGGTCCAATCCAAACCAACAACCTCATAGTGGGACTGAGAGAGGTCCTCCAGACCATAGTGGCCGTCCTTGGCAAACACAATCTGGAACAGAACATACAGGACACAGGGGGGTTACAGAATGGTCCAGGGAACTTAAAAGACACACCCGTGAAAAACTAAAATTACAAAACAATTGTGAAATATTTAATTATGAGCAGTGATGTACAGAAAAAAAAGGCTTCAGGTCGGCGTGAAAAAAAAGGTAACTGTTTCAATGCGTTTTTCGGCAAAAAGTGGGTTAACTGTTGGGCAATAAAAAGTTGGGTGAACTGTGTTAACTTGCATTTACCCACCACTACACTGCTGATTATGAGACCTATGACATGCTATATAATGATTCAAGGCATAAAAAAAACCTCTAATGTATTTCTGACTATTCAAGATGATGTCTGTAGAGAAAAATCTTTGACCGTATAGTGCCATCTAATGGTGAAATATCACATCACACTGGCCAACATATCTCACTGCAATAAAGGCAAGCCTTTTATAAGGACAACGTAGAAGATGATAAACAAAAGCTTGTCTTGAAAATCTAGTGACATAAAATCCACAAAAAGGAGGTCTGTGTTGTTTTGTGAATGACAGTCTGTGTGGGCTCACCATGGGGACATCCTGGCCTGACTCCTTCAGCTGGTCTTTGACCTTACGGGCGATGTCTCGGAGGTAGGGCAGGGAGAACTCCTGGAACTCCACTGGGCCCAGACAGCCAGCATGGGACTCAAACACCTGCAAGGCCTGGGGAAACACAGGGATGGGGGATGTATCTACGTAGCACTACACTGAGTGTACAAAGCATTTGGAACACCTGATTTTTCCATGACACAGACTGACCAGGTGAATCCAGGTGAAAGCTATGATCCCTTTTGATGTCACTTGTTATATCCACTTCAATCAGTCTAGATGAAGAGGAGACAGGTCAAAGAAGGACTTTTTAGTCTTGAGACGACAGACATGGCTTGTGTGCCATTCCGAGGGTGAATGGCCAAGACAAACAATTTGACTGCCTTTGAACGGGGTATGGTAGTAGGTGCCAGGTGCACCGGTTTGAAAACTGCAACGCTGCTGGGTTTTTCACACTCAACAGCTTCCCGTGTGTATCAAGAATGGTCCACCACCCAAAGGACATCCAGCCAACTTGACACAACTGTGGGAAGCATTGGAGTCAACATGGGCCAGCATCCATGTGGAACGCTTTCAACACCTTGTAGAGTCCATGCCCTGACGAACTGAGGCTGGGGGGTTCAACGCAATAGGAAGGTGTTCATAATGTTTGGTACACTCAGTGTATGTCTTTTGTATAACTTTAAGTGTTGTAAATAAAATGATCTACCTTCTATTCACCTGATAATTTTCCCATGTGCAAGAACTCTGAGCTAGCAGTGCACCTGAGGATAAGCTGTAGTAAGATACAGCTGGAACTCAATCTCCCATGATGCCTAGCTTACCTGTGCCCCAGCAGCCACCTGTCCCAGCAAGTACTCTACGATGACATCAGTCAGCATCTTTAGCAGCTTGTGGCTGGCCTCAGGGTGGCGGTACAGCCAGCGCTTAGCCTTGGAGTGGGTTGTTGAGCCTCCCCCCTCAATCATATAGGCCATTAGGGTCCACTACAGGGGGAAACAGATGATGATATGGGCCACTTTACCGAAGCCACTAGTCTAAGAAAACCAAAATACAACACATTTTCTTCTTCTGACTATTGAAGCAACCAATAGATTCTTTATTGAAAAGTGTTGTCTCTCTCTGTGTGTGTGTGTATGTGTGTGTGTGTGCCATCTCACCGGGGCACCAGTGAAGCCGATCAGAGGGACCTTGCCATCCAGTTTGTGGCGTGTCAATGTGATGGCCTTGAAGACATAGCCCAGCTCCTTGTTGACGTCCACCTTGTGCTGCAGGAGCAGCAGGTCTTCTGGCTCCTTTAGGGGCTCTGGGAACGTAGGGCCCTTTCCTGCCACCATCTGGACATCCATACCCATGGCCTGGTAGCAGGAGCACACATAAACCCAGACATTCATTGGGCAGTTCCATTCCTCATACTGTATCTGAGTTATGTATTTCCTCCTCTGCACATACTACACAAAGAGATGACCTTCTTACTGTACCTCATGTCATCTCTTTATCTAGTATGTAGAGAGGAGGAAGAACACTTGTAACTGAATTGAGTAAAGTAATGGCAAATAAAAATATTTGTCAGACAAGGACTATTTTTTACCTGTGGGATAACCAGGATATCTGAGAAGATGATGGCAGCATCAAATGGGAAACGTCTCAATGGCTGTGAGAAGACAACAACAAAAAATAGGTGAATGTTATCAATCAAGGCTAAGATGTTTTGTAGATCGTTTTATACCTGTACTGCTTAGCTACCTGGAGAGTGAGTTCACAGCAGGCTGCAGGTGACCGACACGTTTCAAAGAAGTCCTTCCCAGCTCTGAACTCACGGAACTCTACAAACAGACATGTCAATACCAGCAACTCATTAAAAGATGGATGGGTCCAGTCAAACAATAACAACTTACTCATATTTGATTTAGCCTAGTGCTTGTTAATGTTAGTCTCTTATGTCAATGAAGAGAATATGAGGGTGTAGTGAGGCCCACCTGGCAGGTAGCGTCCAGCCTGTCTCATACACCACACAGGAACAT